>NW_022900938.1:34915609-34921380 GCF_012274545.1 Fukomys damarensis | reverse complement strand
TTCCCGTCCCCGCGGGTGCCCCCCCCCCCCCGCTTCTTGTCTATTGAGCAGCCTATTGCCTTTGGCTTTCCTTAGTGCATCAGCAAAAGCATGATGGGTAACATAACCCACTAGGATTTGTTAGTGCTTGGGGTTTTCCAGCCATCATTTGAGTTGGTGTGTGTGTAGCTAAAGGACACTAGCTTCATGATGAAATAATAGTACCATTGTCTGTCTCTTACTGTAGAGATGATTGCTTGGGTCATTGTATTGTTTTATAAGCTCAGTATAACCCTGCTTAAAAATATAGCTTATAGCTTTTTTGTAAAGAGTCAGCCATAATGCTGCAGGTCTATTCTACTCACCTCTCTTCTCCACCTCAAAGTCGTAACTATATATATAGTAAAATCGCATGAAAGTGTGTACTGTTTAATTAGGTCACCTGACATCAGGGTTAAAATGTGTTCCCACTGTATTTATTTTGCAAATAATTATAAGGTGTGTTCTATTCCGATAACCTTCTGAATATTTTTCTTATAAGTATATAATTAGAAGCACCTGTAGTACATTGCCTTTAACCATTATCTTTTTGGTTTCGTGTTGTGGTATTTTCTCCCTTTTGATGGAGCAGGGTTGGAGGACTGTATTACCATGCCAAATATCTTATAGCCATGTGCCCAGTGTAAGCTTCATAACCTTAAATGTGGAATGCTGTGCATACATTATTGTTTTTTTTAACTTATAATAAGACAATGAACTTCAGATCACTTCATTAAAAATTATAAAACATTCTTTGTCTTTAGCATTTAATTTCCCACCAAATAAGAAATTAATGTAAAACTCAAGCTACCTTTACATTGTCCAGTTTGGTTGTAATGCAAGTTACTTCTTATATCAAAACAAAAGTTGGATTCAAAGTCTTTCAATCTTTAATTCTTTTCTTCCTTCTCCTCTTTTTCTTTAGGAGGAAAGAGTATCAAAAATGTTAAAGGCTGTGCTGAAGAAGAGCCGAGAGGGAGGAAAAGGAAGCAAGAAGGAAACAGGTATGTGTACAAGAACAAGTTGAACAAGTACGGTGGGTGTTGGATATCAAGATTCCACTCACTGCAGGCCAGGAGTTCCTTTGGGAATGGGGTCGGAGAGGGTTTGAACAATAGCATTTTCAAGGCTGTGAGAAATTTAGTACGTTTTGGAGCTTTATGAGAAGTGACTTTGAAAATTGAGTTTGGGTTACAAGCCAAATCCTTCCCCAGAAGAGTTTGAAGGTTCATAATTTTAACAAGTCATTCAGATCTGGAGGCATTTAGAGTTAAAGACCTGAGGGGTAACAGGTGTGTTCAGGAATTTGAGTTCTAGAAAGCCCTTTTCCTTGTTCTACGTGGAATTGCATTTTATATGTTTGACCAACTGCTGACTGACTAGTTCTGATCTTTTTTTAGTATCAAATTTTACTCCTAACAGGTGTGGCCCCACTTAATGCCAGACTGCTAGTTTTCATTATGAGGTGAGCTGCTCAGTTTGGCTTGGGTTTCATTCCTGGCTGTAGTATTATTGGGAGCTTAGTAGCATTATGTTCCCTGTGATAACCTCCTCTGAGGTTACTCTGGTAACTACTTATTGTTATATTCTATTAGTATAGCTAGAAAAATTATGTGTGTCTCCTTGTATTACACAATAAAAATCTATTGGCCAATATTGTCTTGAAATGTTGATTTCACTCATCAAACTCATGTTAATTCAGTTTTATTGGAAAATGGCCCCTTTTCTATTTAATATGTGTCAAATAATATTTGAAATATAAATAATTGCACTTACTACTGAAACATCACCAAATTACAGTGAATTCTTCAATTCAAAAGGACCTGTAATGTAAGAATATTATTAATATCTGTTTTTCTGTGCTTTTATGAGACTAAATGGACTTTTAAATGTTTTGGTTGTATGGAACCTAGATAGAATTAGTGCATTACTAATTATCCCTTAAGCATACTCTGCAAAGTGTCAAATACACCTTACAAGTAGAGCCTTTATTATAAGGTTGCTGTTAAAATCCCATTATAAAAGCTTCTCATTAATGCTTGGGTAAGCATATAGAAAGAATAGAGGAGAAACTAGATTTTAATAATACAAACAGGGGACTACAGTTAGCTCATAACCTTAGAAAATCAACCCTTAGTTTTGAATAATTAATTATAATTGTTACTATGGAGAAATTTTAATTCACATCATTTCTGTCTGGCGGTACATTCATCTTCTACTGGGTCAAGACCAAAATGTCTATCTCATTAGTTCTCTGAAGGCTATTAATTTTTAAGCTTTGGCTCATCTGACAGCAATTCTAGAATTTTTTTTTTTTTTTTTTTTTTTTTTTCTGTTTAGAAACCTTTGTAATTTCCAGCAGAGAGTTAGATGCTAAGCTCTCTTTTGAGATGGGGTTGCCAACCAGTAGTTTTTTCCTCAGGCCAGTGTCTCCAAGCCAAAACTCCTTACACAGTAAAAGAGTCTTTCAAAACAGACCTACGATCCTCTTTGACCAGCACCAGGTCCATGGGAAATACCAGTATTAGTGACTCTAGGCTTCCGTCTTTTCAGATGGGCCAGACAGTGAACATAGTTTGCCTTTGAATCTTTTCCATTTTCAGAGCTTGTGACTTGGGGGTTTATGTCTACCTTTGGTCTTTCAGAGTAACTACTGTTTTTTCTGAATCCTGTTTTCTTAATAATTCCCACACCATAGCCTTTTCACTAATGTAAACCAACTTAAAAAGCAATGGGGAACATTTCTTATAAAGCATCTATATGTTTTGTGCCTGTTTGCTCTTAACTAGAATCTGGCTTTGTTAGGCTAAGAACAAAGCAGATGGAATTTCAAATCCTGATGAAGTTATGTCACAGAATGATTGGGGAAAATACTTGGAATTCGACCATTCATGTGTTGAGTTCTTGCCAATTCTCATTATATAAGTAAATTGTAGCTAAGTTTCTCTATAAATTAAAGCTGGCTAATCTACTAAAATTGCTCTGAAAGGTAATAATTTCTCCTTCAATATGGAAAAATTTTGCTCTACTTTTCCCAATTTAAACCAATCTTTATTGCAAAGACAAAAAAAAATCTTCAGTGCCTGAGGTTACAATCACAGAAATTTAGGAAATATTTATTTGTAAAAATTTGAGCTCAGCTTTTCATATTATTTGTAGATTTTTTACTGACAGTATTTTACTACATTCACTTTTATGTTGAATTTATTTTGAGAATTTGGAAAATGCAGAGTAATACTTAAAAGAAACCAAATATTTTTCAAAAGTATTGATGAGTTGTTATTCTCTCAGCTCCTGTCTCTAAAAGAATATGTCCCATGTAGCTGCTTTAAACTACTGTTGAAATTCAAGTTTACAATGTGTATAAGGATATTTGAGATAACTATTGAAAGTCATTGAATGAACTCTAAATATAGCAGAATTCTTTTTTTTTGCTGACACTTTTTACCATGGAAAAGCTTATAGCTGGGGACAAAATGTTTTCTACAGGCTGAAGAGGCATGTTGGAGAATACAACATTCAAAACTTTTAAATCTCCTTTTTGGGAAGACTGTTCACCCTGTCCCCACTGTTCTGTCAGTGTAGATGAGCCCTATATTTCTCTTGACCTTGAGTTAGGGTGAAGAGAGCAAAAATCACTATTAAGCCATAATGAGGGGAAGGCCAAACAAGTGCATCTTTTTTTTTTTTTTTTTTTTTTTTTTTTTTATGCTGGGACCTTGATCTAGAACAAGCACATGAGGCTTTATCTTTATTTGGAAGCTCCCCAGAGACATCTACAACCTTCTACCACATATTACTTTATTTTAACTAACCTTTCCTTTGATGTTAGTTACTAAATTTTTACTTAAATTAAAATTAAATAATTGCTGCATTCTGAAATTGGATGTATCTGATATCTTGACCTGACAAGAGTGGATATAGGAGCAACATAGGAAGCCAGTATCTTTTTCATAGTATACTGTTCTGAAAATGAATAGGAGAAAGTCCTGTCTTAGAATAGCCACAAAAATGTTTAAATCACCTTAAGAAATATGTAAGTTTTATATTGAAACAGATGACAAAACTGTATCAAAGGACTTAAGGGGATGGCTTGAATAAATTAGAAATACCATATTCCTGAATTGATAAGCAGGTTGATTATTTTAAACTGACTGATTCTTCCAAAATTATCTGTACATTCCATTTAACCCTTAATGTAATCCTAATGTTTTGTTTTTAAAGGCTTTTTAAGGGTTAGCTTTAGGTTTATAGCAAAATTGATTAGAAGGTACCGAGTTTTGCCACCACACATCCACAGATTCCACTGTTATCAGCCCCCACCATCGTGTGGCATTTATTACAATCAATGAACCTATATTGACATATTACGGTTTGCTCTTAGTGTTGTACTTCATATGGGTTCGGACAAATGTATAGCGACTTGTGTACTCACTTGTGGTATCATACAGTGTGGGAAATCTGAAAATGTCAGGTAGGTGTATGGTAGTGGCTGAGCCTTGTTCACATGCCTGGATTCTAGCTGCAAGAGAGACAAGGAGAGTGTGTGGGGATTTCTCAGCATCTCCAGGCCATCGTGGACTTCTGCCAGCACATGCGTCCCAGATATTCCTCTTCAGTCAGAGCTAATCAGACTGGAGTCTCCCCTTCAAAAATGAACAAAGCACACATACCTAGGATAGGTGGTGGTAAAAATACTACTTCCTCCTTTGAAAAAACAATAGCTCCTACCACATAGCAAGTAAATGACTTAGAAAATTTAAAATTTTTCCACTTTTTATTTTCAAGAAATGAAACAATTTTATCTAAGGTCTATAATATAATGCAAGCTCTCAATAGATATTGTTTCTGTTTTTTCTTTAAACTCTGGAGATTTTGGAATCTTTTTGGAAGTTTTAGACTGGTACGACCTCTTGCTCTCTACAGACCGGGCTAGTTCTTCTATCTGTGTCTCCTCTCCTGGCCTCCTGCCAGTTTTGAATCTTATATAACCAGCCAGTACTGGTTGTGGGAGTAGGGCTGATATGAGGCAGAAAAGCAAAGATTGGTGAAGTTTTAATTGTAGAACTGTCTTAAAATACGGACTGATTAAAGAACAGTTCTTTAATGTGCCAAAATAATAACTATTAGTCTTTTCAATTCAATTGTTCATGTTCATTTTAATCAGGGAGGCTTAGTTTGAAGCAATTTATTAAAAACATTTGGCCTTCACCTTGCTAGCATTAAAACCCAGGTGGTTGGCTAAACGCATTTGTAATGGTGTTAATTAAGGCATTGGATAGTCTCTAAATCTGTGTGCGCACTGAATTAATCTGTTAGCCTTGCATCTAATTCTTCACTTTGAATTTGAAATAGAAGGAAGCTGTTTGCCTGTAAAGTTTAAAAACCATTGATGTGATTGTTAAACTTGGTATTTTAAGCCATTCCAGGGTGCAGTCTGACTTTCAGTGGTACCCTCTAAAAATGCCTCAGTACAAATGATGCTTTGTTTTATCCAGAAAATATGAAGCTGCTTTTGATTATTCTGTGCTGCATTGCCCATTTTCTGTGGTTGTGGACTGTTATTTAGGAATTTTGTGCAGTGTCTGTCTTGCTGAGCTGTGGATATTTGGTACCTTCTTGTTAACAGACTCCAAAAATGTTTCCTAAGCAACAGAATAAGCAAAAATAATTCATTTTAAAGGTAATGTGTTTCTTTTTTAACTAGGCCATTTAAAACAAATTCTGAATTTTTTTTTTTTTTTTTTTTTTTT
>NW_022900938.1:34903248-34915188 GCF_012274545.1 Fukomys damarensis | reverse complement strand
TTTTTTTTTTTTTTTTTTGGTACCAGGGATTGAACTCTGGTCCTTGAACTTGCAAGGCAGGCCACCGAACTGCTGAGCTAAATCACCGGCCCCTGAAAAATATTAGAACATGATTTAAACATAGAATAGAATCAGTCTGCTTAGTGGGAGCAGGAATGCTGTTTTCTTCCTTGTGGTTCAGTCAGTTCCTCCTTCAGTTTTCTCTTCATTTTCCCTCATTTGTATTGCAAAGTCTAGAAAAAGCATAGACTTTGGAATTAGAAAATAGGTTCAAAATTTCAGCTTGATCACTTCCCAGTTAACTTGGACACATTTCTCTCTCTCCCTACTTAGGATTGAACCCAAGGCCTTTATATTGAACTATAAATCAGCCTCTCTTATTTCTTGCTAAATTGCCCAGGCTGGCGTGGAACCTCTGATCCTCCTGCTTCAGCTTCCCAGAATGCCTGGATGACAAGAGTGTACCACCACATCTGGCCTTTTTTTTCATTCTGTGGTCCTGGAGATCCAACCCCATTGGCTAGCATGTTTTAGTTGAGCACTATAACACCAGCCCTACATGAAACTACCTACAGGGATGTTGTCCGAGTTAAATAAGAACTTTTCGGCAGCAGTGTGTAAGTTGGCATTTGGCTTCTTCTAGATAGGCAGTGCAATCTTCTGCTTTAGCTTCCCAAGTAAGCTGGAATCACAGATATGTACCACTGTGGCCAGCTGCATCTTTCCTTTGAGAAAACTGAGTGATACCTTAAAGAACAAACAAAACTACAACTTCTTGTCCCTTGTTGAATAAAAGAAAAGCCTTCAACAAGCAAAGGTTAAGAACAATATTCTAGAAGCCGCTATGACTTCCTTCCATGGCTTCCTATTCCCAAGTACTGAATCTTCAAATTTCTTTGAGTAATAAGACTTCTCCCATCTTTATCTTTTCCTTTAGAACAAAACCAGGCAAGCTCTTAAGTCATTTGCTGTATGGTGAGTCATAACCTTTTTACCTCTATTGTATTTTATCTTTTTATTTGTGACATTAAGCTGATCGGCTTCTTTTGTTGCTCCAGGGATTTCAGGAATTACCAAGAAGTTTGAGAATAGATCTCCCTCCCTCCCTCCTGTCCATCCCTCCTTTCCTCCCTCTCTCCCTCCCTCCCTCCCTCCCTTCCCTGGGATTGAACTCCTAGGCAAACATTCTTCTACTGAGCTATATCCCCATCTCTAAGAATAGATTTCTAAATCCAGTTTATACAATTTCATCTCAACACATCCTTCATTAATAAAGGTCTTTATATTTGGAAGGTCCTTGCCTTCTGTCTTCTTTATAGCTTTCCTGTAGGCTTTAAGAACGTATAAAGGGTGAAAAGCTTAGAGAAGAAAGGGAGCACATATTGAGCATTTGTCAGAGTCAGGCCCTTAAACAAGCTGGGCCACGTTGGCTTTGTGGTGAACTTCTGTTTGCTCCGAGGAGCAGCTGGAGAAAGCCCCGGAGCCAGAGGAAGGGGAAGTCGGTCATCATGGACCTTCTCTTTCTCATTGTCAGTAAGACCTCCAGAAAGACAGACTCTTGGAATCATAAAAAATGTGGCAAAACTCTCAACACTTTTTACTCGAGCCCCCCCCCCCATTGTATGTATATGTGTAAATGCAATAGGAAGCTTAACTTGTAATGAGAAGATTTTACATGAGAAATTCAGTCCTTTTTAAATTAAATCTAATTTTATTTTACAGATAATTTTTTTCACTAAAGGTGCTTTTCCTTTCCTTTTTTAGATCTTTATTTAGACTTAAATTTCAGAGAACTTCTATGACCTCAAAAGGAGGTTTGCCAGAATACTTTCAGGTAAAATCCAGGGCTCTTATTACTTCCCCATTGGCTCACAAGTGACTTATTAACTGACTTCCAGAAATGATCTGATCCCTGTACCAGGTGTGACAACCCAGCTATGCACAGGCAGTGACTGCATGTTGTAAGTACTACCTGGTAATAGTGATTTTAGGGCGCCATCTAAAACTACTGTGTTAAATTGTTCCCATTACATCGTATTTCATTGATTATAAAACACATTATTTATGCACTACTAAAGAAAAAAATAAGCTGCCACAAAATATATTGCAAAAATAAATTACCACAATAATTTTCCACTTAGAATGTTTATTATACTTAAAAAATTTTTCAAACTAGTACATGGAAGTAAAAATGAGAATAAATATTAGTCTTTGAATCAATGCCTCATATGGTATATGCTCATTATAGAAAAATTGGAAAATACTGATAGGAATAAAGTAAAAAAACTCAAGATATTTTATGTCTTTGCTTTGTCCTTTCACTATATTGTGTTATTACTGTACCAGTATAATGTGATTTTATTTGTGACCATCTTCTTCCCATATTTTTCACATTCATTAAAAACTTTCTGGAAAATATGTACCCTTGTATTAATTAGTCATCACTTTAACACAGTTATTCTAGGCCTATTATCAATACTGAATGGCAGTGAACTTTTCACAGTCTCTTGGTGCCCCTTTGCCAGTTGTTTTCCAGAAGTGTTGTATTGGTTGTCACTTGGGTAAGCAATGTGAGCGTGTTGCTTGCATAATCCTTACAAGTATGGGTAATGTTATGGATTGTAATAATCTTTGCCAAATTTGTAGGTTAAAAACATTTTTCAGTGTTTTAAATTAGTATTTTTTGAAGTTGGTAGGCTTCTTATGTATTTAGTGCTCATTAGTGTGTCATGTTCAGTGACTAGATGTCTTTTTGTTTCTTATTATGTTTTTTTATTGAGAAAGCTTGTCTGTCTGGTTTCTTTGGTTTTTCTAGGGTAGTCCCTAGCTAATAGTGGGGCAAGGTTTACTATGTTGCCCAGCCTGGCTCAAGTCTTACTCAGTCTCTTGTATAGCGGGGACGCTAGGCATATATCACCATGCCTTACATAGAGCTTTCTTAGAAAGTCATTCAGGGAGTTATCACTCAAGTCACTTTTAGTGAAACCACCTATATTTAGTGGGTAAAACTGTCTTAATTCATTGTTAAAATTTCATACCCACACTAAGGCTAATGGTCTTTTGGTATGGTTGACTGATATTCAATAAATTTTTAGAGAAACTAAAATAGAAACCATCTACAATTAGTCATCAGTTAGCCACAGTACTCAGTAACATTCTGCCTGTGTGCACAGCCAAGAAAGTGCCTCCTCCTACCTAGATGAGCCAGAAGCTTGACACCTGGTGAGTTCTGAACAGCAGGCAGGGTTAGTTCCAGAAATATCTCCTTAATAAACTGCCATATTCAGGAATGGAGACTTTTTATCCACAGCTGCATATCCTTGGATTATGATGTTTAGGACTGCTTTTTCCAAACAATGATAATACAATTTAAGAAGTTTTAGAACAGGAGAGATCCTAAAATTTGAGGGTTTTTGTTTTTTTTTTAATTTTTTGAAAAAAAGCAAAATGCAGCAACCGTCGAAACTCAGATAGTTAAAGCAATGATGAGATAAAAGCATAATTTTAAACTCCAAATTAGTTGTTTCTTCTATACCCTCTGCCTGGCCTCCTTCATTTTTACCTCTTGCATCAAGTAACATCAATAAAGGAAATCACATCTCTGTTAGATCTCTCTGAGACGGGAGAGAGTAGATTTCTTTTATATTTATAATTTGTACTATTGGGCATGTTTAATTTGACTTTTTTTTCTTTTTTTAGATTTTTTTCCCTAAAAGGATTGTTTCTGAGACATTTATATGAATTTCATCTAGACTTGAGTCACTGACTAATACCTATATTTCTTTTTCTATATCTTTTTTGTACATTAAAAATCATTATATGTTTACAATATATAATGATTACATTAGTTGTGGTGAGTGTGTACATGTACTCCTTTTCTATATCTTAAAGCTAAGTTTTGCTGGGTATCCATGTTACTGTTAAAAACCCATCCTATTATGAAATAATTTGTTTTTGTATACTATTCAAATTCTATAAATGTAACAGTTAAATATACACAATTATAAAAGCAAAAATGGGGCTGGGGATTTAGCTCAGCGGTTCGGTGGCCTGCCTTGCAAGTGCAAGGACCCGAGTTCAATCCCTGGTACCAAAAAAAAAAAAAAAAAAAAAAAAAAAAAAGCAAAAGTGAGGGGCCGGGGATTTAGCTCAGTGATTCTGCCACCTGCTTTCCAACTGCATTGTCCTAAATTCAATCCCCAGTACCAAAAAAACCCCAAAAAACAAAAGCGATATAACGATATTAAGGGAGAAGTAAAGAATAGACACCATCTCTTCCTTTTCTGCTTCCCTTTTCACTCCCCCAAAGCAATTAATGTTAACTTTTTGCTATATGGTCTTTCTAGGTATTTTGCATTCATATGTACACATATTTATACAAATATAGATCTTTAACACATGGATTTTAAGATGTGTTTCATAATGTGAATTGCAATAGTGATTGAAAGTATTTTTAGATATTTTTTCATATTAGCACATACTAATATATAAACTTTTAAAAAGTTGTTCATATTGAGGATATATTCCTAAGTGAAATAAATAAGTCACACATATGTAAATACTGAATAATTTCTCTGGTGTGAAGAACTATAATGGTATATAAGATCCTAATAGTATAATTGACAGTGTGAAACAGGAAGAAAAGAGCTAAAGGTGTAGGAGAAGTGGGAAGGGTAGGGGAAAGGAAATAATGGAAAAGAGAAAAAAATGAGAAAATGAAAAAAATGGAAATAAAGTATTTGTAAATAGGGAAGGGAGGAGGGGATGAAGTGGGGTCGTGGGTAAGGGGATAAAATGAGAACCAAGACCTGTCAGGTAAAGGTACAAAATCCCAATGATGAATGTAACTGTACTGTATACCTAAAATGTACCAATAAACTCAATGAGAAAAAAAAAGTTGTTCAGTATAATGTTGAGCAACCATGACTTATTTCACTAAGCCTCTGTTGATGGGAACTGGAGTTGTATCTTGTTCGTTTTTTTGTTTTTTGTTTTTTGTTTGTTTGTTTTTTGTACCAGGGATCGAACTCGGGTCCTTGTGCTTGTGAGGCAGGAGGTCCAACCACTGAGCTAAATTCCCAGCCCTTGTTCTGTTTTTTGAGGGAAAGTCATCAATACAAATAAATTCTAGAGTGAACCTCCTTATACATAACTGCCTTTGTTTACATAAGAATAAAAGAAAAATTGGTAACATATTTGTTCATTTATAATTTTTCTAGACTTTGTCAAATTGCCCTTAGGAATATGGCATTAAAATTATAATTCTACTAACAATATATGTGTAAAAATACTTGTTTTTTTTAAATCCTTGCAGATTGTAATCAAACTATTTCATCTTTGGTGGATCATAGAATGATCTCACTCTCATAATTTTTTAGTGTGTTAAACATATTTGTGCATTTACTGACTGTTTAAAATTGTACTGGGGGCCAGGGTTTTGGCTCAGTGGTTCCACCGTCTGCCTCACAATCACAAGAGTCCGAGTTCAATCCCCAGTACCAAAGGAGAAAAAAAGATAAGAAAACTATACTGCCTGGGTTTATATCATGGCTTATACTTACTAGCTACATGAATTTAGATAAATTATTAAGGCTCTCAGTTTCATGGCTCACTTATGAGGGTTAAATGAATTAATATTTATAAAGTTCTTAAAACCATGTTTGGTACATTTTACCTGAGTATTTGTTTAATAAATAAAAATTTAAAAAATGGCGGCTAGGACTGTAGCTTAGTGGTAGAGGGCTTGCCTAGCATCCATAAGGCTCTGGGTTCAATCTCTAGCACAAACAAAAATTTAAGTTTCTTAGCTGAGCATGGTGGCACATACCTGTAATCCCAGCACTTTGGAGGCGGAGGCAGGAGGATCACCATGAGTACTAGTACCCTGTCTCAAGGAACAAATTTAAGTTCCTTGCTTTGATTTGTTTACCTATTTTTCTATTAGGTTCAATAACTATTTTAATATTTTGGTAAATGGTTAGTCATTGATAGTTTACTAGCTGAAGTTCTAAGAAAGTCAGGCATGTCTCTTGTTTAATATTTGTCAACCCCATCCCCAAACTCAGGACCTTGCGCTTGTCAGGCAGCACCACCTGCAGCACCACTGAGCTACATCCCAGCCCTTCTTGTTTAATTTTTAATTATAAAGCTTAAAAAGATTCATCTTAAGTCATCTTTTATTTTTGATAGGATTAAGTGAAGGACTTTGTATTAATTCTTTAAGTTAAATGTTGAAAACCGAGAGGTTACAAATCATTGTTTTTTTCAGGGAGGTCAGTTCTCTTTCCCTGCTTTGTAAAGTTGTTGCTAATCTGATTAAACCTCTTAAAAGCTACATCCTTAGCTCCAAGATCTTGAAGATTAGAGATTTTGGAAGATTTGTTACCCTCCATCCATTAAGTTGTTGCCTTGGTTATTGGGCTCCCCAAACAGCAGCTCTAATCCCTTCTGATGTATGGAAGTAGCTTCTTAAAGATGAGTAAGAACTCTCCTGATTTAGCTTCAAAAAGCTTAAATAGGAGTTTCAGTTTAAATATTTTTCTGAACCCTAGTTTTCTTGCCTGAAAAACAAAGGTGATAATCTCTGTTTCTTGCAGCAGTTATGAGAGTCAAATGAAATAAATTTTGTGTTGTAAAATTTCAACAGTAGGCTGAAGGTGAGGAAATGTTTTTGAAAATTACATGATACCCTTGATCTCACTTGATGAGGAAATAAAGTATTCTCATACAAATATTTAAACTTATGTCAGGAGTTTTTGATACTGAAATGTGTGACAGGGATGCGATACTTTTTTGTTATTCAGATATTAAAGGAAACAGGAAGTGGACCACTGTTAACCCGGAAGTGAATCCTCTGGAGAAAATATGGCAGTATTTAAGGGAAAGTTGCTCTTTATTGAGTGCTTACCATCAATAGCTTATTAATAGAGGTTGAAGAGCTACTTTGAGACTACTTTTTATTAGATGGCAGAAGCAGGTTTAGAACATGGTTTCTGTCTCCAAAGCCTGTGATCTTGGCAGGAGAGCAGCTAGACTGCTTGGGTACAATTCCTAGCTGCTTCACCTCACTGTTTCCATTGTTTGCATTTGTAAAGGGGAATAATAGCTCTTCAGTCAGCCTTCCATATCTTCCACATCTGCAGATTCAATCTATATGGATTGAAAATATTCTATATTGAACTGTATTGAGCATGTATGGGGTGATGAAAATACTGTTTGCGGTATATGTTTAAATAAAAAAGATGTTATTACAGTAAAGACACATTACCATTAATCCTCCTCAAAATATTCCCACTTGCTTCAAACACACTTATCCTCTTATTCTTGTCACGTCTGAAGCAGTTCTGAAAGTCCTCTTTCATGGATATCTTTATGAGGTATAATAAAAAATACAGTGAGTGCTGCTGCCAAGTACCAGCCAATGGAAAGGCTGGCTTGTAAAGGCATTATGGTGTGTTTTCATCCATCTTATTCATTGAATCTGGCATTGCTTGACTTAATGGCTTTTCTCCAAGATCAAAATGATCATGAAAGGTAAACACTTCGAATCAATGTAGGACATTAAGGCAACCATGACAGTGCAACTTAAGACAAAAGAGAGGTCTTAGAAAACTTCTTCAGAAAGTGACAAGAATGATAAGTTTAATGTGTTTGAGGGAAGTATCTTGAAGGGGATTAATGGCAGTGTGCCTTTTATTGTAATAGATTTTTTAAAATTTAAATATTGGCTGTATTTTTAATCCTCATACAGAAGTGTCACTATTCCCTACACTACATAGTATAACAATTTGTATAGCATTTACCTTGTCTTAGATATTATAATGGGATCAGTACTTCTCTGGATTGCTGATTCTTGAGATTAAGTGAGTTAAAGTGCCTAGAACACTTTAAAATCACTTTAGGGGTGATTTTTTAATGGCTAAATTTTGGAGCTGCCGGTACACTGTCTTTTGTCATTTCAGGAACAAATCCCAGCCAGCTGTGCAAATGTATGTGTATGTGACTTTGAAAACTTAGGAGAAGCAGATTCCCTATTATCTAGTAAACACTGTTCTTGGCAGTCCTATAAAGATGAACTTGAAACACAAACAAGCACATAAATGAAAGGATTTCATTACAGAAATAACAAGGAATAGGATTTGATCAAAGTAATTTGTCAGTATAATTTATTTAGTTCTGTATTTATGCTGATTCCTTGTCAACATTTGCTTACTCACATACTTACACTTGCAAGTTCAATGCAGAAGAAGTAATTGCTAGTGAATATAATTTTAATGTTTAATTTACATGATGTTAGAGGGCTCTTTTCCCAGAGATGCTCAAAGAATGAATGAAATGAATAACTTGAATTCCATTTTGTATTTGAGAAATCATGATTAGAGTGGAATGCTAATATGGTTAGCTTCAGTGAGACAATATTGACATTGTTGCTAAGATATTTTACCAGACATGTCATTGAGGCTGCTGCTTTGAAAACTGTGCAGTGATTTTTGTGCGTGTGTGATGATGGTAGAGCAGTCATATGGCAAATGAAATACAGAAGGCACATACAAATAAAATACAAAAACTATCATCTCATTCTTTCTCTTACCCCCAGTACAAGTTTGAAGAGGACCTTGTTAAATAGCCACATGCACATAATTGATTTAGTCTGGTTTTTGTCTAGTTGGTTGTGTTGCATTTTAAAATGTATTTCAGTGGGGAAGAAACTTTACATGCTGCCTAGAAACTTTGAGCCATTCTTTCCAAAATGTTTATAGATCCCATTTTCCTTAGAAGGAGTTGAAATAAGAGAAGTGGTAGCAGTTTCCTTTTATTCTCTTCTTTTCTCTTGTAAGGAGGCCTGTTGGCAGACAGCTTTGCTGATGGGACTGCCAGAGCTTGGATTAGAGTAGTTACTGAGGGGGTGGTGTACTGGTTATGGTATTGTTCTAAAAGTCTTTTTTCCTCCACTTATTTTTCCACCCCCAAAATGTCATCATGTCCAATATGACAGAATGTTCCTGATGATTATCATTCAGAGAAGCATGACTTACTAAATTTCTGTGGGTAACAGTCAGAATTTCTTAAGCACCAAATAGTGCTGTATGCTCAGTGTGCACTGGGTTAGGGGATCTGCTGTCTAGAACAACAGGCCCCTATGATATAGGGGTTAAGACTTGTGACTATAATCAGGTGGCTGGAGTTCAAATCTGTATCTGCCACCCAGAGAGTTCACTTAGCCTCCCCATGTCTTAACTCCCTCATCTGTAACAAAAGGGCAGTGACATCTACTTCAAAAGGAATAAGATGAATAAAGTATACAAAGTGGTTAGTAAGGTGTACAGCACACAGAATAAGGGCTTTAGTAACTGTGTAGTCCTCATTTTAAGGGTAAGTACACTCACTGGGCATACATTTATAGTTAAAACATAGGTACCTACTTTCTGTGAATTTCCAGCATAGTTGAATTCTGGCTGTAATTGTGGCTTGAGACATGTAATGGCTATGGAGAATGACTTATGGCAGCAGGCTGTTTGTATTACTGAAAGCTCTAAAAGTCTTGCCATCACTGGCTGAAGGAATTAGATACCAATGAACAGTAGCAGTTCCTGGCTGTGTTGCTTGGATGTCAAAATATATATATATATATATACATACATACACACACACACACATACACACACACACACATGTGAGTTGTGCATACTATGGTCCTGTTACCATTTTTCATGTCAAGAACATTCTGCAGAGAGAATGGAATTCTCTATATTATTGTAGATGAACAGGGTATATTTCTGTTGTTTTCAAGGAAATGTAATGTTAGTAAAAGCACTAATTGGTTGAGATTGGAGGTTAAAAGTAGAAAAGTTGGAATAAAAACCACCAGGACAGTGAATTCTGTTTTAAGTGTCCTGTAGGGGTAGCAGATCCAGAACTTCATCATGAGAAAAATCAGTAAAGAAGACTCTCAACCATATGTAAGACCTGGCTATGGGTACTTAGTGCCTGTTGGACAAGGGCAAGTCTGGGCCAGGTGGCCTGAATGAAAACATTAGGCAGTGCTGGAGGTGTGTGGATAAAGGAAAAGGGAGCCTTCCTTTCTGGGGAAGGGTAATGACAGCCCAAACCTCAGGAACTTTACAGGCACCGGGTGTGGTGGTTTGCTCGGCAACCTCTAGAAGTACAGGGAGATGGATACAGATTTATGTTTCAAGTAAATGTGTACTAGGAAATAGAATATCTTTTATCTTCTAAAGCATTCTTGCTATAAAAAAAGTGCCAGAATATACGTCAAACTGTTAAACTGAAAACAGAAGGAAGGGGAAAAAATATCCATAATGTAGCCCCCTTAAGACAGACACTGTCAACATTTTATTAAATTTCCTTCTAAGCTTTTGATTGTGTATATTATTTTCCCATTATTGTCATATGGCACATAAAAGATCACTGGCTTGGATGTTTATTTCACATGGTTTAAAAAATGTTGATCATATGGTAAACTGATTTTTCTTTTTCTTTTGTAATTTGTTCCTCAGAGTGAAAATGGTCATTGTAGTATTCTGTGCCTCTCTAATTGTTTAGAGGGGTGGGTGACTGCAAAGAGCTTTCCATGCCCAGCATCCCAGTCATGTGAAAATGTGAGCTGTTCTTAGCAAGTTCTGGCAGGGCAGCATTAGCTGTTAGTTTAAGAAGTCACTCAGATAGGGCCGGGAATTTAGCTCAGTGGTTCTGCCGCCTGCCTTGCTAGCACAAGGGCCGGAGTTTGATCCCTGGTACCAAAACAACAACAACAACAACAACAACAACAAAACAAAGAAAGAAGTCACTCAGAAAAAATAAGAGGTTTTTTCTGCGCTATGGGGTGAAGGATATGCTTTAAAACCTACAATTCCCAAATGAGAAGGAAATGTGGAGGGATGGTTGAATCAAGTGCTAGAGTGCTAGAAAGCTTGGGTTATAGTTTTTCTTTTTTACAAAACATTAACCATTATATCTCCATTGTTGGGTAGTTAGTTTTGATTCTTCTCTAATTTCTTTAGGGGGATAAATGTATGGTGCATTTTCTGAGCCATTGAGAAGCTCAGAGTGCTGTTTGGTATGGCACACACTGGAAAACTTGGCACAGTTTCATAAGACTTGGTTGTGCTATCCCCTCCCCCACATTTTGTAAATGTTGCTTTTTGGCCTCTGACTTGGTGTTGGAGAGGAGAAGTGTAATGAGTTGAATTGTGCTTCCCCACCAAAATTACATTAAGGTCCTGACCTCTGATGTAGTGCCTGTGAAAATGGCTCTATTTGGAGATAGGGTCTTTGCAGATGTAGTCATGTTAATATTTTTTAAACTGTGTTTTGCAGATGTAATCAGGTTAAAATAACTTAAAAAGTCTTGCTGGGTTAGTGTCAGGAGCCATTCTACATAATTTTTGGGAAAAATCGTTTCACAATTAAATTATAATTAGGCCTAGTCTTCTTGCCTGCAGGCCAGCTATGACATGCTGAAACATAACTCCCATTTTTGCCTCTCATCACAGCTGAGGCCTCAAAGGTCCCATGGTGCTGTGACACTCAAGGGCAATATTACACCAGCTGAAGACATCCTGGTTCCCAGAGAACTGAGTACTAAGAGAAAGGTTTCACCTGCAGAGGGACAAATTCCTTATCCACTTAACTCATCCCATCTACTGTTATAAAGAATGCCTTTGCTCATCTTACCATCCCATCCTAATCAACATAAGCTTCTCACCGACCTAAGATCTTCATCAGTACAAGATCCTTGTCAATTTAGGATTACTGCCACCCTCCAAGACATCTGATACTTCCTCTGATTATAAGATCCCCATCATCCTAGGATTATTGCTGCCCTCTGAGTCATCTGTTACTCCCTATGAACCCAATAAATAGTGGCAAACTCAGGGTACCTTTGTGAGTTTTTTTTTTTTTTTTTTTTTTTTTTTTTTT
>NW_022900938.1:34887229-34902691 GCF_012274545.1 Fukomys damarensis | reverse complement strand
TTTTTGAACTGGATTGAACTCAGGACCTTGTGCTTGTGAGGCAGGCAGCAGCACCACTGAGCTAAATCCCCGGTCCAGGGTCTTTGTCTTTGCTGCTCAGAGCAGCACTGATCAGGCCTAGCATCCAGCTTCTTCTCTAAGTCTCGTTTCCTGTCTTCTTTAATTTGCCTTGTGCTGTCATACCTCACAGGAGACCAGGATCCACTGCAGGGGTTCTGGTAATGTCCCCTTCCCTATTTCTTACAGGGTAGGTGGGCCCTAACCTCTGTGTCAGATTTTCTTTGAAGAGACGAACAGGATGGGGATGCCATCCGATGATTTGGGCCAGTGGTGACAAACCTATACATGTGTGCTGCAGTGAGATGTTTCAATCATTGAAAGATCTCAAAGGTTTGCTATTACTGATCTAGGCAGAGGTTGGAGCAATGAGTCAACAAGCCAAACAGAGTCAAGATTTCTGGCCACATCAGAAACCAAGAGAAAGGCATGGACTAGATTCTCCCCAGAACCTCTAGAGAGAGCATATCCCTGTTTCACATCTTGATTTTAAGATGGTAGCTTCTAGAAATGCGAGAAAATAAGTTTTGGCTGTTTGAGCCACCCAGTGTGTGGTAATTTGTAGAGCAGCTCTAGAAAACTACATAATGCAGGAGCTCTGGGAAAGTTGGAGTTTGGTTCCTTTTAGTGTCCCTGTGGCTTTGTATCCTATTAAATATTTAATAATACTTATTTGGATTTTTGTCATAATCTTTTCTTAAACTTTCGATTTAAAGTTTTACCAGATGAGTGTAGGTGTGGGTCTCCCTTTGGGGAATTAGTCTAGAGCATGTGAGTCCTTTGTGCCTGTGTTTCTCAGTTCCAAAAAAAGTTTTTATTTTGTTGTGTTTTAATTACTTTATCTTGCCCATATTTCTTCTCAGATATACCTTTGGTTTTCCATATCTATAATCTTTTCTCACATCTTAAGATATGTACCTGTTCTCTTGGGAACACCTTCCCAAGTTTATTGACTTTATTATTGACTGTATTTTCTATAGTGTTAACTTCTCTGAGTCTATACCATAAATTAAGTAATCAGAAAAGAAACTCCAGGGAAAGAGTACGGAGGGCAGGCATCCTGCATTTCACTGAGTGTGCCGAGTGGTGTGCCTGAGTTTTTTCTGTCTTCCATCTCTGAGTCTTCAAGATGTCCTCCTTCCTTTTGCTAATGAGGTATACATTTTCCTTGTTCCTACATCATTGATGGCTTTGAGGGAGACTTACCAAAGAGAATCTAATCATCCCAAGCCAGCCATGATTTAAGTGTCTGGATCTGGAGCTGTGGATTGGAGTCACAGCTTCTGGGTGAGGGATTCAGTGTTCTCCCAGCCTGGCTGGTGGCTTCTGCTGTTTCACAGAATTGGTGTGGTTAGGCCACCAATTGTTTGTTTCAAGAATAAAGGCTGTTCCTTTGTGTTCCTTAAAATTACTGGGATTTGTTTTCTGGCAGCCTCTTATTTTTTGGTAGTTTTTGTGCTTGTAAATTTTACCTTTTACTTTGTAGTTATAAATACTTTACCAGGGTATTGGGAGGGGCTTTGCTGGGACTGCTTGCCCCATGCAGTTTTAAACACAAACAGAAATTTATGCTTTTGCCACCTGTGCCGTACTCCCCATGCCCCAAGTGGCTGTTCTCCCTTTTCCCTTCTCCCCTGCTTCATTATTTTCCTTTATAGACTCAGCTTTATTTCTTAGCCCATACCACACTCCAGTTCCATGTCTGTCCTTCCCTGATGTTTCCCTAGTGTCCCCACCTGAGCATGCATCTGCATATGTACCCAGACTCTGCCTTGGACAGCAGAAGATGACCAGGACCTGCATTGGAGACAGTGCAGGGAGCCGAGAGGAGAACCTGCCCATCGGTGATGAAGCATGAGTGCCACCAGCTCTGACCTTCAGAGAAGGGAACTCTGCTCTTCCTCCCACATCTTGTGCCCACCACAGCTGTACATAAGCTCACCTCTGAGTAGTAAACACACACACGTCTTTGAGCAATACTTTGTAGAATGGAGCTTCATTTCACCAAGTTAGGCCTTACCAGGTGGCCCATTTAGCCCAAAGATCTTCATACCTACACATGGCTCAATCTTGATCAAGGAATGTACATTTTGAATAATGCGAACTTTAATTTTAATCATCTACATGATAGAGAATTCCCTGAAATTTCTTTTCCTACCTTTGTCTTGCAAAAGCAACACAAATATTTCAGATCTTTTGACCATCTTCTTGATTGGTTCTTAGTCCCAGCTACACATGAGAATCACTTAAGTGAGCTTTAAAAATCACCTCAGCCATAACTCAACTGTGAAGGGTCTGGGATCTGCTTTTGTGATGAGGTGCAGGGATGCTAGGCCTGACACAGCCACAGAATCCAGGTTGTAGTCCATGAGACCTGGGGACCTGGGTAACACCCATATTTGCTGACAAAATATAGAGTGCTAAATTCCACACCTGTGTAAGGTGAATCTTACATGCTGCTTTCAACCACAGCTGACTTGCTATTTTATTTTGCATCTGAGCCAGGCAGATGGATTAGACTTGTCACTGTCCATGGGGGCAGTAACCTGGGAGCATCTATGCTGTGCCACAGCACTGCAAGAGTGAATGAACATACTGTATCCATGAAAGGAGAAGAAACTGTTTAAGGTACTTGATGACTAAACACTAGTGTCTCAGATCCACTTCACTTGTATGGGAATAGCATACAGTGTGGCTGAAAAAAAATTAATGATCCCTAGGCCTGGGTACTTCCCCAGTAGAGCATTCCAGGAGTGCTATAGGACTAATTAACCAGCTGGCATGGAATAAGAAAATAGATGAGAGAACAGGTTTCTTTTTACTGTGACCGGATACTGTGTATAGACCTACATATACTATTTTTGCTTTTTCCTCTTGCGTGTACATAGTGATGTAGTGTTGAAAGCATAACTCAACAGCCTTTTTGAAGGAGAGCAGTACTAAGAAAATGGACTCCAGTCTGGCTATTTGGATTCAAATTCAGCTCTGACATTTTCTGGTTTTCTTAGGCATGACAGTTGATCTTTTCTGTCCCTCAATTTCCTCACCTGAGAACAGGGATAATAAGAGCACATACTACTACATAGGGGTGATTGGGAAAATTAAATGAGGGAGTACATAGAGACCACCCGATACCTTGTCTTAGCAGATCTGAAAAAGCATTTATTTCAAAGACACTTCTGTGGGATTTGGGGTGAGGTTTTTCTGAGGTCATATATTTTTAAATCACAGAGGGGCTGGGGATTTAGCCCAGTGGTTCCAGTGCCTGTTTTGCAAGAACAAGGACCCGAGTTCGATCCCTGGTACCAAAAAAACCAAACCAAAACAAAACAAAAAAAGACAAAGGAACTTTTGCATGGTGACATGTCTTAATGGAAAAGCTTGAATAGTCAGAGAGGAAATGCCAATCTGTTTATGTTTACTCCTCTGTTTGAGGGTAAGGCAATCTTTGTACATCTGTTACTGTAACATGGAGTATGAGGGCTGTATTTACTGGTGTCTCTTTAGAACCCAATTGACAAAAGGCTATGCTATCCCTTCCCTGGGGGACCTCTGCTTTCTTGCTTCTTAGTGGCATTATTTGAGAATTATTCATGACTATGTGAATATAGTTTTGAAGATTGTTTATTTGGATGCATTTCTTAACTTTCTTTTTGAATAGGCACATAAATGATCAGTAGCTCTGCCTAGATGCTAGGAAATCCCTTAAGACACAGAATGCTTTCATAAAGTGTTTACAGTTACAGAGAGAGTTTTCTGCAAGGGAGGAAATCTTTTCCAGTTTTTTAGGTTTCTGTAAATAAATGAATTGTGTGATTTTAAAATCTTATGATGGAAAATATGTTTAAGAAACATTAGTACATGCAGAGGCGAGGACTGCATAAAAGAGCTGTAGTACATTTAATGCCCTAGTTAAATGTATTGCACAAGACCTGTTTTCTGGAGCTGGATAAACAGAACATCTTTCTCTTTCTATTCTAAGCTTCTATCCCCCGCCTTCCCAAGCCACTTCAATAGCACAATAAATGGAAATCTTATTTCCTGCTTCTGCAGACCTATTTACCTGAATGTCTGAGCTCACCCTTGCCTTTCTCAGGTCTACACTTTCTGTAATAGGCTTTTACTTTCAAGTTCCTGCCTTCATTGCCCTCATTCAGAAAGCCTTCTCTAATCCTGCACTCCATGTACTTTAATCTGTAATGTTGGACTTCACCATTCTACGTGACCACCTTTAAACATTCATCGCTCAGATTCACATTTTCTTCTGCTGTGAGTTTAAATCCTTTTTCATTGTCTGTAATACTGGAAGAAAAAAGGTTAAAGTTTCTTTTATGAAAAATATTTCTGCCAATTTAAAATGCCTTTTTGGATGGCTTATTCTCTTCAGTTTCATTATCTTTGCAAACTGTGACTTTTGATTCTTTCACTTCTTTTGTGTGTATATTTTGATTTTTAATAAGAATCTTGTGAAAGTCTGCTTGTCCCTGTCTTCTTTCTGAACTTTTCTTTTTGGAATTTGGGATATTGGTGAGTTAAAGTAGTTGTATATATAGGAATGTGTGTGTGTGTGTGTGTACACGCACATGTGTATATGTTTGAATAAGTGAATAATACTGTATGTAATTTGCAAAGCCTAAAATATTTACTGTCAGGATTCTTAAAGCAGAAGTGTGTTTATTTTTATTTGTATATTTCACAAATTTAGAATGTGTCTCATTTGGGGATCTCTGTTTCCCCAGAATTCTTAAATGGATAGGATATTAATATGCTAGGGCCTATGCTAGCTGGTTGGGGGTAATTTCTGGCCACTGTCCCTTCTGGTTGATAATCAGGCCCCAGCTTGTTATCTATGACATAGTGGGATTGGACTGGATGCTCTCTCAGAAGAAAATTTGTTGGGGTAGATGTAGCCATCTATGGTGTATAAAATGCTCCATGGGAAACACCTGCCTAAAATCAGGAGGAGGCCTGGTTAATCACTGTCCATTGATAGCGTGGTTTTCATATCCTGGTGAGGATTCATTGTCCTGCTAGCCTGGGCATTTCTGCTGCAGCAACAGGAAGAGTGATTGAAGTGTGCTTCCTATTACTTAATTGAGGTGGGGAATAAAATAGGTCGAAGTTAAAAGAAAACAACATCTATTCAAGACTGAAAGAAATGCACCAACCACGCTGGTTGTTGCTGTGAAATGTCTTTAATTCCTCTTAAACCTCTTTAAACATCTGCTGAGGAATGTTAGATCAACCTGAGAATATCTGGTGTCAGTTTGCCCAGAACCAGCATCGCATTGTTACTGTGGATGCCCCTAAGAGATGTTCACTTTCTGCCTCTGGCATCAAGGGATGCTCTGGGCTTTCCTTGCCCTTAACTTCTTGCCCTTCTGCAGTTAAAGTTAAAGCTGCAGGCTCCAGCGTGCTGTCTCCAGCTTCTGAACTGCTGCATCACCCACTTTGTGCTTTGTGCCTCCTCTTCATCCATAAAACTCTCCCTGCTTTGTGCCTAATAAAAGGAAGCTGGAAATTTAACTGTTTTTGGAAAACCAAAGAGAACAACATGTTTGGGACAGATATAATAGTGAGAAGGCAAAATCAAGTTGAGATAGGAAGCTCTTCCCCCAAATCCCATCTCTAAGTCCCATTTTTATTGCATCCTGCATAAAATTAAAGTGCCAGAGACCAGCTGCTGCTCCAAAGGCTGAAGGTCCTCATGGCTACAGAATGATAATGAAAACATTTGCTTTGCTTGTTATAAACAAAGTTTATGGGTAGAATTTGTAATTTGAAAATGTTTTAAATCCTTAACCTTCAAACCCTAATTTCTTTTGTACTGTGTTGGAGAACTCTACATATCTGGGAAAAGAGACCCTTTGTCAGTAATGAGCTTTATGTTTTAAATTTCTGGTGGTGTTATATGTACTTCTCCCTTCTTTTGTATTTTCAACCACAAAAGAAGTCAGAGTTTTATTTATATATAGGTCAGAAATTCTTCTGAGAATAGATAAGGAGACAATAGATAAGGAGACACTGTCTTGTGGTCCATCACACCATCCTGCAGTCATTTGACAACCCAGGTCTGTGACTTAGATAAGAAGACAGCAAAGTAGTTCTCTTCAAACACAGTGCCACCTTGTGAAGCTTCCCCCACATCCTGATGTGTAATGCCTGGTTCTGTGCACTGTACCTCAGCTCTCCAAGTTGTTCTCTGTCCTCTAGTGTTTGCTCTTGACTTTGTTATTGCAGTGTAGTACCTGCTTGCATTCCATTCCATTCCATTTCTCTCTCTCTCTCTCTCTCTCTCTCTCTCTCTCTCTCTCTCTCTCTCTCTCCCTCTCCCTCTCTCTCCGTCTCTGTCTCTGTCTCTCTGTCTCTGTCTCTCGATAGAGTCTTGCTAGACTGGCCTCACATAGCTGGGATTACAGGTATGTGCCACATTGATCTCTTCTCTTCGTGTTCTTTGCAGGAGAGTCAGGTCATGGTGGGAACTGGTCATGAGAACAAGGTTTTGGGCCAGAGAAAGCAGCTATCCTTCTGTTTTCATGTATCTCTTGTAAGCAGTGGGTATCCAGGAGGTCTGTTTCATTGCCAAAGGAGGCAGTCAGGAAGCTTCATGCACTGGTACTGTCAGCAAAATCTCAGACTGGCGCCTGTGGTCCTGGGAGTTGGTGACAGTGTTGTCTTATAGAGTGGGTGAAGGCTAGAGAGGTTTGAGGGAGGAGACTGTTCATATTTACATAGACTATATTAACTCTGCCTGCTTCTCTCCCTTGGGGATTAAACTCTGTCTTGGGCATTTACAATGAGTATTCTTATTTCTGTAATCCAGTGAAAGTTTTTTAGTAATTCTGGCTGTTTATTCAAAGGCCAGTCATTTGGGCAATTGCTGATAAATGTCTTAGTTTCCCAAGTCTGTCAGAACTCCTTGAAGCATGTTTGGCCCAGGTAAAACAAATTATGTTTCTGACTTTGCCAGTTTACCCATTGCAGACCTTCATGCTTTTCTGTTCACAGCTCTGCTGGTTTTGAGTTGCCTTTGAAAATGGGGCATGAGCATGTCCCCCCAGTCTGTAGCTGTGGTGACTCTCCTTCTCCACAACTCCTAACACAAAAAAAAAGCAGTGATGCTGTTTGGAACCTGATAGGTTTGGGTCACATTCCTTTTTGACCCATGTGCCCAAAGATCTGAAAAAAATGAGTTCCCGCCCATCCAGACAGCTTTCCTTTTTCTTTTTTTCGAAGCTGATACTTGACTTTTTGGAGTGAGGAAAGCCTGACAAGGACCATTTAGATGGTGTTTGTCAGAGACTGGTTTTGGTTGTAGAAAGCTTAATGCATAACTTTCGAATTCTTCTGTCTATAATTTAGAGCTTAACAATGCTTTGTAATCTGGAGGGTGATGATTTAGCTCTCCTTATACTTCCTCAGTTGCTTCTTGCTACATACTAAGTGAGGAAATGTGATTGTGGGGAGGAGCAGTAGGAGGAAAGCTTGTTACCTGAGTACTCAGTGTTAACTGTGTTGGAGGGGGTGGCTGGTCGGGGTCAAGATACTCCTTCTACGCTGTAATTGCATCGTTTCTATTTTTGGAGAATCTGCCTACTCTAGATTATTTAATTTCATAATAGTAAGCTTTTTGTCCCCAAGGTTATTTAGGGGTCAAGTAAACTGGAAATCTGCCCACTAAGTGAGTCATGGTTCCAGTCCAGTGATGGTTCGGGCTGGTTGAGGGTTAAGAGGGTGGGTCCTGTTTTATGGGACATATGGAGTACAGGGCATGGGAGAACAGAGGAACAGTGTTGAGGAGGAGCTTGGCCAGACCCTCCCCTGTTGGAGATGAGCAGTAGGGTGTCTGGCAGTTCGGGAGCATCTCCTGGCTTAGAATTTGTTCCACTGGTACGCATAGAAGACCAATTATCCCCTCCCCCAAGAACTCAAAGCTGCTTGTGGGTCATTTGTACTTACTTTTGGTCTAATCTCATGAGTTTGTAGACCTATTATTATGAGCCAAACCAGATCAGTTGGGTGGTACAGAAAGCGGTCAGGGGCATAATTCACTGATGCTTGAACTTTTCTCCACAGAACAACAACAAAAAATGAAGAGCAAGGGGGAAAAATCATACAAAAGAAATTCAGTATATCTAATATGTGAGAATTTCCTAAGAATATTGTCCTTGGGAAATAAGTTTACATCAATTTGTAATGGATGGTATGTCTAAAGTATTATCTTTCCACTCCAGGAAGTGACTTTGGTCTGGAGACTTCTTCAGTCCTGCCCCCTGGTCATGCTGGTGACTCTCCTATGAGCAGTATTCCTGTAGCAGAAGATAGCTATCGGATGAGCTTGGCCAAAGGTGTCTCAATGTCTCTGCCTTCATCACCCTTGCTGCCTCGACAATCTAACCTGGTGCAGTCAAGATCAAACAAAAAATCCCCAGGTAAACAAGCAACATAGTGGTAAAACCAGATGAGCTGTCTTGGTTAGATAAGTAATGCATGTGTTGAAATTCAGCAAAATGAATGCGAATGCCTGTAAGATGTTTTTTCTTTGTTAAGACAATCTGTTTTTGAGACAGTCTTATTATACAGTCCACGCTGGCCTGGCCTTGAATGTGTGATTTTCTTGCCCCAATGCTGGGATTATAGATGTGAGCCACCATGCCAAGTAGGAATTTCTTTTAAACGTATGGTTTTTATGGGGCTGGGGATTTAGCTCAGCGGTTCGGTGGCCTGCCTTGCAAGCGCAAGGACCCGAGTTCGATCCCCGGTACCAAAAAAAAAAAAAAAGTATGGTTTTTAAATAGACTTGTCTCTGTAGTTTGACTTTTATGTATATTGTTTGGATTGCTCAGGCTCCACTTTTCAAATTCAAAATCTTGTTATTCATACTTGTAATTTACACTTGCTATCCTACCATTAGTTTTGTTGTTTTCTTGTTGATGAATTAAGTATGTGAGCTAAACTCTCATAAAGTATGTTTAAGCATTATGGATGTAGGTGAGTGTCATTTGACAACAATCTGTTCATCATCATCAAAAATGTACTGATATATTTTACTCGGTTACATTACCCCATATTTGAATAGCTATAAAATTTAATTGCTTGTGAAAACTCAGACTTGTAAAGGGACTTGTGGATTACTTGTGTGCTTAACTTTGAGAGATTATAATTCAGATGTAAGGAAAGCCTCTTCCAAATGCTCATGCCTGGAATTATAATAGTTTTTGATATTCTTTTAGGTTTGCTGAGTATTTGCTTATAAAAGGTAGGAAAATTGGGGGCTTTATTGATCCTGTGCCAATATAAAAATTCTTCTTAACTACGTATAAACATATTCAGGACTCATCTAACATGTGCCATCAGGCTGTGAAATTAGTTTGTTTTCTTCAATATTTGTATTTCTTGAAATGGCATACCTTCTTTTTGAATCACTAAGTGGATACTTGAGGTTCTTGTGGGGATAAAATTAGGGCAAACCTTAAGGCTTTAAATTTTAGAAATGGTGTTATGAATTTGGTGAGTGTCAAATCTTTTATTGTTCTATAATTTTCTTATTTTGGACTACATTGTTTACAGTCCAGTCATTAGCTGGAACTTGGAAACCTTTTTGGTATGAAGTGATTTCCTGTGCCAAGGAATTTGACCTGTTTATCAGTATTTGGGGAAATTCCTGGAATGTCCTTGCTTTCCTCTTTGCCCTCCCTGCTGCTATATCTCTAAGTCAGATGTCTTCCTCTCTTTAAATCGTGGTTCCCACGCTGCCTCTCTTGCTAGGTTACCCTGGTTGGGATTACTCTACTTTCTAAGAACTATGCACGCATCTTACTTTTTCTGTATTATTAGCTAAGTCATTTCCCCCTTTTCACTACCAAACTTTAGACAGACTCCTGAACCTTCTCCCAGGCTCCTTTGTGCATTCCCTTCTAAAATCCACTTTCAGCAAAGACACCTACAAAGTTACTTTAGCAAGAGCCTAACTGTCCCCAAATCTGACCAGTTTCCTCATCCTGTACCATCCCCAGTGACGCCTGATCACCCTGCCCCATCTTTAGCAAGAATCCTGTTTATCAAAGTCCCCCTGCCCTTTACTCCTGAAGTTTCTTCTTTGTAATTTTTCATTTACTGACTCCCAACTTGCTGCCTGGCTGTAAATTCCGCCTTGGCCATGCTTTATTCAGAGTTGAGCCTAATCGCTCTCCCCAGCTGCAAAATTATACTGAAATGGTCCCAGCATCTACACCCCAATGAAGTGTGAGTTGCTATGCTTTGAATAGTTTATTCTTCCACAGTACACGTGTGCTTTCTGTATCTGATTGTAGAGCACAGGCAGTTTGTCTTATCTAAGTATACTTTATCTATGTAAAACCGAGATAATTCTGAGAACCTATCTGTAACCTTAAGGGACCTCAGTTAAAGATAATGTCACCTGCTGAGATTTGACATTTTGGACAAACTTTCCTATCATCTGTGCTATTACAAATGAATTGACATTGTTTGAGCCTTAGGACATGGAAACACCTGAGAGACTCCAGGGAATACTGCGATTCAGATATAATTTCATTATTAATGACAAATTCAGACTCACTCTGTTTTTGTGGGATTTTGGATAGCATCGAATGGCTTGGCAAGCCTGGGAAGGGTGGCTGTCTAGAGTGGTTTCATGTGGGCTTTAGGAATAAGGACAGAGAAATCCTGAGGCTTATGTCCTTATGTTCCTGGACGAACATTAGATATTTTTGCTTTTGAGAAAGCATCCTAAAGTTTTTATCTATGGAAGTGAAATTTATTTCTGCTAAATTCTTTGACCTTTTGAATAGAAGGGAGTAGTAGTTCTGCTATCATTCAACCTTTATTGGATTGAAGAAAACATCTTCCAACTTAGATGTTTTTAATGCAAATGGTAATGAAACAAACTAAGCAGATATGTCTGATAGAGCAGTTCTGTGTGCTGCTCAAATTTGTGCCTCAAATTAGTGTCTCACAGTGATGATTTGGCTTCATTACCTAGGTAATTTTAATTTGAAAAGAACAGTTAAGGGCAAAAAAAATGCTTGTTTAAAAATGACAATGACTCAGACTACATTAAATGATGAAAATATTTTTCTACAGTCTCTAACACATAGATTTCTGCTTAAACTGTGTTTAGAGCCCTAACATTCTACCTGCCTGTTTAAAAAAATGTTGACATATGGCTCTGAATGTGCACTGGATTTAAAAATATCCTTCTATTTTAGTAGCTAGCACTGTATTAGTATACAGTATGTCTGCAGCTCCCAGAAGTCATTGAGCCACTCTTGCCCCCTAGACCTCCTCTCCCTCACTAGAGTGGGCAGTACTTCAGGTCCTGTCAGTCAGACCCACGTGTGAAAGTCAGTACCCATAAGTTTTGTTCTGATTTGGAAGCTTATACCCCTTTCTCTCTCTTCCATTTAAGAAGGTACTTTAAAAAAAAAAAAAACCCACCAAACCTGTTTTACTTGTTTGGAAAGAAACTCTTCACTAATTTTTGCTAATCAAGAAACTGTCAAGAGTTTGAAACTGTTATCCTAGAGAGGGTAAAATGCTATAAACCCCTGTATAGTGAAAATTTCTTTTAATATAATTGGAGATTAGGCCCTGCACCTTGGAAATCAGGGCAAGAGATGATACCATTAACCTTGCATTAATGTGACCCTGCATTTTACATTATTTTTATACATCCTACTTTACATCAAGAGTTATTTTTATTTACCCATCTGCCACCTTCCTTCATTTATATGTATTTTTCCCTGCTGCTGGTTACAAGATTCTGTTTTCTGAGTATTTGAAAAATTTTGGTGGTTTTCTAAATGGAAAATCCATTTTCTGGTAGTGAAAGCAAGGATCAGCATACATTAAAATAGTTTTGTGGCTGTGGCAAGCCTTTTGGATTGACTTCATCAATATTTGTAATGTATTCTTTTGCCTTCCAGAGAGGAGAAAAGTTTATTTTCTATGGCCTATTTATTAGTAATATCATTTATATTTTCAATAAATATATATATTTTATATTTGCATTCTTTTTCCTGAGTTACTTTGGGCTTATTATGAAATAATCAGAAAGTTCAGGTATGAATGAGAAGCAGCTTTTGAAATACAGACACGGGTACAACCGAAAATGGCAACTACTGAATAATAAAGGTTGAGAATCCCAACTGTGAAAATATGAAATTCTCCATAATCTGAAACTTCTTGAGCACTGACATAAACTCAAGTGGAAAATTTCACACTTCATGTCATGTAATGGGTCTTAGTTAAAACATAGTTACACTAAAAATATAGTATAAAATTGCCTTCAGGCTATGTATAATATGAAACATAAGTAAATCTCATGTTTAGACTTGAACCTCATGTTCTTGGTATCTCATTATATGTACAAATATTCTAAAATCCAAAACACTTTTGGGTCCAAGCATCCCTGATAAGATCACTCACAGTACAGTGGATCCTTGAGTTATGACTGACCTGACATACAAACAATTTGGGTTATGACTGGAATTTTTGTTTTAACTTATGACCACCATCTTGAGTTGCAACCCAAATGCCAGCTGTTTATGCTTCCAGATGGTCTCAGATACAGATTCAACCCTTAGAGAGTTCTGGAAGGAGCATTAAAACGTCCTTTCCTCTATGAAGTTGATTGAGGAATCCTGGGCGGATGTCTGTCTAGGAACTGTCTGAGAACTGCCTGTATATAGGAGAGAGACTTTGAAGGTTTTGGAAGGAGCCTGAGCCTCCACTTAACCAATTTAAGTTACAACCACCCCTCCGGAATGAATTGAGCTTGTAAACCAAGGCTCTACTGTATTTCGCCTTTCTCCTTGGACTGGCTTGTGTGGGGAGACTGGAGAGTGCCAGCCATTCCTACTTCTGCCCAGTTCCAGTTCCCGCTCACAGTTGACATCATCACTGATGCAGCAGTTTTGAAAGCCCCTGTTACATAGGTATGGTGGTACAAGCCTTCAATCCCAGCACTCAGGAGGCTAAGGCATGAGGATAGAGTTCAAGGCCAGCCTGGGACACATAGCAAAACTCAGTCACAAATAAACAAGAAAACCCCTCTTCTTGTCTGTTTCTTTGAAGGAAAAACCTCAATGGACAGGCTGTGAAAAGGAAGTCATCTTGTCTGTTTGATTCTTGGACTATGAGTTAATGTCTGCCAAGGCATTGCTTCCTCCCAACCTTGGAAGAATATTTATTGTATAAAATTTTGAAATCCAATCATTGAGAATCACTGCCAGCATTTTTGGTACTGGGCATTGAACTCGGGACCTTGTGCTTGTGAGGCAGGCAGTGAATACTGCCAACATTTTTATACATATTTTCTAGTCGATTTCTAACAATCTATGTACTGAAACCTGAGACCATGTGATGTAACTCCTTTGTGTTCTGCCTTTTTTCCATTTCATATTACATCCTAGCAATGTTCTATTTGCTTAAAGATGTTTATTGTCTATTATTTCAGTATTCTGTAATTTAAAAAGTAATTTCCAGGTTTTAGATATTTAGATTGTTTTTCATGTTAAAACATTGTAGCATGAGCCAAGATGTTTGATTTTTGCTGGTGTATATTTTGAATTAATTGTGGTGAAACATAATAAAATTTACTATCTTGACCATTCTTCAAGTATAAAGTTTAATAGTAGATATATTTGCTTTGTTGTGTGCAACCTACTTCAGAGCTCCTGCTAAGACTTTTATTCAGTAATTTTTAGGCACATCTTTTGTTAGTGCTTTGAGAGTGGCAGTTTCCTGGCAGTAGGATCATTGAATGAAATGGCCTGCACTTGCATTGCCCAGTTTTTTTCCAGAAAGGTGGTACCGATCATACATTCCTTCTAGCATTCTTTCAGAGGCTTTTTTTTTTTTTTTTTTTTTTTTTTTTTTTAAGAGTTAACATCTTCTGGGAAACATCTAAATGGATGGTGCTTGTGGGTGCTTTGTCAGTCTTTGTTGTGGACTACTGAGGATTTTAAGAGGCTGAGAGGTTATTCTGTAGCCTCCTTTTGAACTTCCCATCTGTCTGCACTTCTCAGACAACATCCATTTTTTTTTCCAGGATACTGTGTAGGGCGCAGGCTGAATAAGCTCAAGTTCATGGTCAGAAAAACACTCAGCTGGCTTCCTCTTGTATCTGTGACTACAGTCTTTAATGCTTGCTGAGCTCATGGGGTCATGCTGGATTGTTGGCCTGTTGGAGTTGGCAAGGCCCTTTGAGCACTCCCAGGCCAAGCCTCTTTGCAGATATAGAAGCGAAGACCTCATAGTCATGAAACTTGCCTCAGATTCGTGCAAGTTACTGGTAGCATTTGGTCCTCTTCTCTGTGTCCCAGGCCCATTCTCCTGTGGCCAGTCTGCCCTGTTGTGCCTGTATGTGAGCTTTAAATGACCAGGATTTGTATTTGGGTGTGATGCATGGGCATGGCCTTGGCTGAAGATTGTGCCCCGGGTGGAGAGAAGTGCAGGGACCTCACAGCCCCACTTATCCATGTGGAATCAGCTAGCTGTAGTCTACTCTCGCTTCTTAACAATTAGAACTACATCTGGGACCTGACCTTCAGCAAGGACAGTTCCCATGGTTGTGGTAAGTACCACGTTCCTTTTCTCCTTCTGGAAACTGTATGATAGCTTCTTCCAAGTAGTAGGCAGCTCTGCTGTGCCGAACTGCAGTGCTCCACTGTGAATGTGACATACATGTTTCCTGTCATTCTTCTCAAAACATACGTGCACACACAGAACGTGTGTGTGTGTTCCGCTTTGCACCTAGGACTGAGTCCATTTTACCCTGCTGGTGAGGCCTGGTTCCTCTGAATATAGTTTGTACCCTGAAATCACTCCAGGAGTTCTAAAAAATGCTGATGCCTGGGTCCTACCTTTCGAGATTGTGATTTAATGCATATAAAGTATGGCTTTGGCTTTGGGTTTTTTTTTATTATTTTTAAGCTTCCTGGCTTGTTCTAATTATTAAGTGTAAGAACCACTGATGAAGAATATGTAGTTTTCTCACATGATTTTTTTTCAGTGAGGGTAGTAACTACACACTTATTTATCTCTATTCCCTAAATTTTAGAAATAGCACTTGGGAAGGAAAATAACAAAATAGATGGGTGCAGTCACATCTTCCTGTAGTCTCAACCACTTAGGAGGCTGAGGCAGGAGGATCACTTGAACACCGGAGTTCCAGGGTATCCAGGCAATGGAGCAAGATTGGATCGAATTCAGGACCTTGTACTTGCAAGGCAGTCACAGTACCACTGATTTAAATTCCTGGCCCAACCCTATCTCTTTTTTAAAAAATGTGTGTGGTATGAAATGACATAATCTTAGTTCCCTTTATACATAAAAGACAGCTACTTTGTCTTTCTTCCTTTTTTTTTTTTTTTTTTTTGGTTT
>NW_022900938.1:34879221-34887109 GCF_012274545.1 Fukomys damarensis | reverse complement strand
TTTTTTTTTTTTTTTTTTGTGGTATAGGCTCATTTGCCAGCTCCAGATAAGTAAGAAGCTCCTAGTATTCCGCTAAAAGAGTGAAAGGATGTTCTTCTGTATTTCTATCTACTTTTTTTGGTACTGGGGATCAGACTTGGGTCCTTGTACTTGCAAGGCAGGCATCACTGAGCTAAATCCCCAGTCCTAATATATTAATATCTAAAGGCATGTTTATTTTGATCTGATAGACTGGAAGTAGAATAGCTAGGTCAAAACTGAAGATGAAATGTTAACATATTTATTGATCATTTGTAATTTTTACTTTTGGGAGACTTTTGTGGTAGTTGTCCTTCATTCTACTGGAACAGTATGTGTTTCTTACTATATTATCACAGCTTGTTGTTGTTTGTTTTAAGGCTCTCAGTGACGTATGTTATAAAATTTTTTTCCTTGTTCCTTATTTTATACTTAATTAGGTTGTGGTGTTTTATGACACTCAAGAAGTTTTTTATTTTCTGGAGTTAAATTTATAAATTTTTCATTGTGATTTATCCCATTGCATTTAAAAAAACAGATTTATTGAAATATAATTTACATACCACGTAACTTGTCTATTTAAAGCTTATAGTTCAGTTTTTTAAAGCATTTTCATGGGATTGCGCAGCCATTGCCACGGTCAAGTTCAGGGCATTTTTATCTTTACTAAAAAACCTCAAACAAACCTATAGTCCTAAATAACCATTTCACATTCCTTGCTACCCTTCATTCCCCACTCTCAACCCCTAAGAAACCACGAATCTCCTTTCTGTGTCCATGGATTTGCCCATTTGGGGCATTTCATATAAGTGGAGTTATATAGTGTGTGGTCTTTTGTGAATAGATTCTTTTATGGAACATGTTTTCTGGGTTCATCCATGTAGTAGAATGAATCAGAACTTAATTATGTTTTATTATCAGAACTTAATTATGTTTTCTTATCAAATAATATTTAAGTATGCAACACATTTTGTCCATTCTTCATTTAATGGATATTTGGGTTATTTCCAATTTTGGCTACTATGAATAATGCTGCTTTAAACATTCATGCACGTATTTCTATATGGACATATGTTTTATTTGTTCTTCAGTATACTGGATCGTATGGTAACTCTGTGTTTAACCTTTTAAAGTCCTGCCAAATTATTTTCTAACGTGATAATTGCATCACATTACCATCAGCCAAGTATAAGGTTTCCAATTTCTCTAACATCCTTGACAATATTTATTATTGTGTGTCTTTTTTTATTATAGCCATCCTAGTCATGTAAACTGTAGCTTTACTATAGAGTCTTTTTATGTTCTGAATAAAAAAAAGTTCCTTATCAGGTAGATATGATTTTTAAATATTTTCTTCCATTCTTTGCATTCTTTTTTTACTTTCCTTTTTTTATTTTTGGTGCCAGGGATTGAACTCAGGACCTTGTGCTTGCAAAGCAGGTGCTGGAACCACTGAACTAAATCCCTGGTCCTTTACTTTCTTAATAGTATTATTTCAAGCACAAATTGTCTTTAATTTTATGTTGTTCAATTTATTATTTTTATTATTTTGCCTCTGTGGTTTTGATATGATATTGATACAGGAGAAATACAACTCCCAACCTGCTAAATGTCAGATACGCTAAATTCATGTCCCTCGAAGTTAAAGAATGAATTCTACAGAACAGCAGAGGTTAAGAGTAAGAAAGATTTATTGAGAAATAGCTCCTGAGGAGGTATCCTGAAAGTGGGTTGCCGCTGAGGCCCTTTGTCAGGGTAATTTATACAGCAAAGTCACAGTATGGGTGCGACATGGGTTAAACTATAATCAACATAGGATTACAAGTATAGCTGCTTAGCTAATATTGATCCAATAGGGAAATGGGTCACATAGCAGTGATACACGAAAAGAAAAAAAGGCATTTTTGGAATGGGATGGGATGGGTCTGGATGCTCTGGTCACCTGGGCAACTGATGCCTATCTGGACTTGCTGGACCAAGCAGTGCTGATTACAGTATAATTCCAAGTTATTGCTTATCCCTTAGTGAGGCATAGAGGACTGGCCTTCTTCAGATATGTCTCTAACCACAATTCTGATGTCTATTTTTTCTGCTGACTTTCTTGAGAGCCCAGTCCCTCTCTGACTGTATCTTAATTTCTATATAACTTAACTGCCTATAATAATATCTAAGTAACCATTGCCTAATCCAGTGTCACAAAGATGTACACTTACATTTTCTCCTAAGAGTTCTGTAGTTTTGTCTCTTCTGTTCTGTGATCCATTTTGAGGGTGGGGACCAAGTTGACTATTTTACATGTGGATACCAGTGATCCCAGAACCATTTATTGAAAAGACTTGTTTTTTCTCCTTGAATGGTCATTGATTGACCAAAACATTGCCGTGCCCTGAATCGGACAGCCCAGCTGCTATACTTCCCCTTTGCTTCAGCATCTTCCTTATGCCCTAGACAGAATTCTCTCATCAGGGCTTCCGTCTCGTTTCATGCAGCCTGTGCTGTGACCTCCCCTTCTCCTTTTTGAGAACCTCTTCCTGCTCCAAACACCCTGTAGCATCATTTCTTTTCCTTCTGCCAAGCCTTGTGTTACATCTCTTTGCACTGATATGAGTTCCTCAAGGACACGAGACTTCTTTGAGTCTTGTCTCCCTTTGGAAGCCCTAAAAACAGGATCCTAGTAATTCCTTCAGGATTCACTCACTTCCTTTATCCTGGCATAGGTATGTAACTGGTAGAGTGAGTCGGATTTTAATACTCTGCGTTCATCAGCTCCGTGTGATTTGTTGAAAATACTAATGGACACATAAGCAATTTCATTGTAATGATACCTTATGTTTACAAAGCTAGCAATATATCTTCTTCTGTTTCTGGAGAAACCAGATGCTTTATAATTAGGGCCCAGCCTCCCTCTCAGGGCTTTGCTGTCATCAGGCAAGCAGCAAAGGAGAGGTTGTTTCAAACTGGGTTTGTCAGCAGCCTCTCATCCTTGCTTTCCTGTGCTTCTGTTGTACTCTCCTCCTTTGAGGTTTTTCGAGGTTTTGCTGCCTGTTTCCTGCCCGCCTGCAGTTACTGATGACTGGAGGTTTCATCCAGACACACATTATAGCAGTGTCAGCTGCACCCTGTGGTGGTGTCAGATGGCACCTGGAACAAACCCAGGGCCATGCTCAGAAATGAATGTTTTCCCTCAAAGAAAAAATAGGGGCAGGAGCAATGGTGTTGGGAGTCTCTTTTTGTTCATTTCTGATTCACAGAAGTCACAGAAGACTGTGGGTGCTATTGTATCTATACCTAATGTTAATGAACATTAGCATAGAGTAGAAGTAAACAAAAAAAATCTGAGGCTCCACCTTGAATTTTCAGATTTGTTGTGAAATGTATATGTTTTTCAACAAGAATGGCTGGCTGTGTGCAGAGGCTGGAGTTGGGAAACCAAAGTGAATTAAGAATGATTTCTAGAAGGAAGAAGTCGGTGCAGCCTAGAATGCCTTACCAAGTCTTCATTATTAGGGCCATCAGTGCTGAACCCAGTAAGCTTGCTTGGAGAGGGACTTATCTAGAGTAGCTAGTGGTGCCACTCATGGCACTCTCTCTGTACAAAGATTCTGAGACACATAATTTAGGAAACAATTTTCCTAGGAGATGTGATTTTCCTTACCACTACTTTCACCAGTAAAGTCCTCCTTGCTGGTGATAGGTTTGAGCACCATTAAAGACCTCACTTTTTGAAGAGTCTGGGAGAATGAATTGTCCATGTTAAGCCAGGAACTTGGGAGACTGATTTTCCCTAACTGACACGTGAAGGTCCTGACTGATGTGTTCTGTGTCGTTCTGCTCTAGTCATTGATAGGTTCTAATTGGATCTTCTTCCCGGCTTGTTGTGTCTGAGGAAGTAGGTATTTCCTCATCTGGGAGATGGACTGTGGTGCTTCTTTTAGAGGGCGTTATGCACTTGCATATTTATGTTCCTCAAAAATCTCTGTGTTGAAATCTTAACTTGGCCTGGCATTAGGCGAGGGTTTAGGTTGCCGATTAGGTTTAGGTGAGTTCATGAGGGCAGAGACTCCGTGACCGGATTAATGTCATATAAGTAGCTAGAGGTAGCTCCATCCGTCCACATGAGGACACATGGGAAGATGATTGCTGCCTCCAGACACTACATGGACCATCACCTTCCTAGCCTCCAAAAGATGAAAAGTGAATTGTTTAAGCCCACCCAGTGTGTGTTATTTTTGTTATAGCAGCCTGGACTAACTACCACATAGAAAAGCACAATTTGAGTGAGATGGAGACTATAATTGTAGGGCTGTGCTGTGGTGTTTGCAGTTTCCTTCTAACTGTGTCTTGAAGCCCATCTTCAGCTTCTTTCATTTGTCTCAGTGGCTGTGAATAGATTCCCACAGTATCGGTCACTTCTGGTCTTTATCCTCAGCCAGACCCTCCAGTGGGATTCCACCCTCATGATACGTTTTATGTGGCAAACATGTGCACCTCTGCCCTTCTTTGAGGCTTTGTTCCTGGTGAGTAGGACATGAAAGCAGCCTGGCCCAGTGGGTTACAATTCCCACTCAACAACCAACTACTTGGATTATGCATCTTCTCTTGATTTACACATGATTTGTGTGAAGTGATTAAAACCCTGTGTGTGTATAATTGTTCTGCAAAGGAAGCTAGCTCTCAGAACTTGTGGTAGGAGTGAAAAGGTCTAAGAAAGCAATGATTCTTGGCAGAAAACAGAAACGTAGGTAGACCAAAAAAGGTAGGAGGCTTTGGGGGTCATGCCTTAGTAATTTGTGAAGCTCTTAGAGCACTTTCTATGGAAATGAGAGACCATGATGATTTTTGAAGCTGATGTAGAGTAAATGCTCCAGAATGGTCCAGATTTGCTCATCAGTAAGAACAAAACTCTTGCAGAAGATGAACAGCTAGTTACAGGGTATTGGAAGCTGTGCAGGGTAAGTGATACAATCAGTTCTTTGGTCTGAAGCCTTTGTGTCAGGTAACCCTTGAGTATCCTTTACATTGCTCTTGACAGCTGTACAATCTCAGGATGTCACAATGTTATTTTTCTGCCATTGAACAGGTTGTTGTTTACTTGGATGAGCACCAGATAAAGTATATAGCTTGTGTTTAGGACTATACTGTACTGGAAATAATGTACCTCATACACATAATCTCACCACGTGGGGCAGAGACTGGCCTCAGAACCAGAGAATGACACTGCCACAGCTGCATTTTTTCCTCTGCATTTGTTCCTTTGTAGGCACAGTGGACTGCAGGTAAGGTTGCCTGATACTTAATTAGTTGTCATTTCCTATAGTGTTTTGCTCTCAGCCAATTCTTCACCCTAATGTAGTTTTTATTGAAAGTAATAAAGATCAACCAGAGTACACAAAAGTAACCAAGTATGAGAGATATGTGAGAAGCAGTTCATAAGAAAACAGGCTGATAACTAAGGATTTTGGAGATGAGAGTAGGACAAGCACTCTGTGTTGTCCTAAGGCGGATTTGGCTGGCTGTGAAGGGCTGCCCCTTGATGGCCACCTGAGCCCCCTAAGATTCTCAGGAAAAAATGTGAATAGGCATCTGTACTTGAGAATTAAGGAAGGAAGAAAAGTAGAGAGTGGTTCAGGACAAGGGCTTTTTATATCATGCATAATCAGGAAATATTTGTATGGCAATTGAGTTAAATAAATTGTCCATTGGTGCACTGCCTTAACTGCCCATCACCCCAGAGCTGAGGGTGTGGGTCTGTGTCTCGACAGACCTCTGACTCACCCTTTTCATGCCAGTTGGGAAGGTTGCTAAGGCTCTACATTGGTTTTCTAGATGAATCCAGAGTTCTAAAAGATTTTGTTTTTTGTGGTTTTACATTCGTCCCCTGATTTAATTTTTATGGTAATTCCAATATTCCTGTATTTTTGGTAGACTCTTAAGAGTCTGGAAGGTGGGATATCAAGCCAGGTGGGTGCTAGATTCTAAGTACTGAAATGCCATTTCTGTGGCACCGCAGGTGTAGCTGCTGGTGTGGTTAACTACAGTGTGGGCTAATTTCCCTTTGCATTTCAGAACTTGGACCCTTGTTGAGAAGAACAGCCGGAAATTGAAAGTGCAAAGCCTGAGCCCCGGTTGCCAGTGTCAGGGGAGGAGCAAGGATTTCTAGACATGACACCTGAGGCAGACCTGTGAAGCTCAGATATAGGGAAAGAAGAGTATCTTTTAACTTTTGCAGGTAGGGTAGTTGATGACCATTGACCAGAGTCATCAAACTTGTTTGGTCACGGGCCAGATAGTAAGTGTGTTAGGTATAGATCTCTGTTGTTCAGTAACTCTGCCACTTTTCTGATGAAATGAAAGTTCATCAACCTTGAATTCAGATTGACATAAATCCAGCAAATGGAGAAGAGACAAATCTCATCGTAGCCACAGATAATACATAAATGACGGTCCATGTCTATGTTCCTGTACCTTTTATTATAAAAATACTCAGCGTGCTGATTTGGCCCTGGGCCATTGTTTGGCAACACAATTTTTGCTTCAGAATGGAAACTTAGCATTTATTCAGTCTTTACCATATGCTGCACACATTGTGAACGTTGTTAATACTGAGTGAGGTTATAGGTAGCGACAGTAGATAGGGAGCCCTAAGAGTTTAAATAATTGTCCTAGAATTTACGCAGCTAGTTAATGACAGGCTAAGATTTGAGCCTTGGTCTGATGCGAAAGCCTAAGTCACTCCTACTTTACTTCATTGCTACCAAGGACAATGGTTTAAGCTCAGGTCACTCTTGCAGGGTACAGATGGCACAGAAACATCAAGCTCTGCATTCCTGCCATTGTCTTTCACACAACTTTCAGTGAAGCAGTAGTTTTCTGCTTTACCTGCTTTCTCTATGCTGCATATCAAAGAATTTTCAGCAACACAATCCAAATCCCTCTGTATAGGAGGTTAAAGGGGTTGTCCTGCAGTGGTGTTTGACTTTCCATTAGCGTTCTGAGTTCAGTGCACAAGAGAAGGAAAGATTTTCACATTAAACATCACAGTCCCAGTGAAGGCATCTCTTACCATTTGAGTCTTGGATAACCTTGGTTTTTAATAAACTTTTCATTTTAGAGTAATTTTGGACTGATAGAGATGTTGAATAGTACAGAGTATTCCCTTATATTCCATTTTTGGAAGTTTTAACATAGAACATTAGTGTGATAGGTTTAATACAACCAGTGAACTAGTATTGATGCCTGCCAATGTCTATGGTTTATAGCTAATATATTTTTCTCTTGTTATCCTATCCACATTACATTTTATTGTCCTGCTGCTGTAGATTTCTTTTTGGCTCTAACAGTTTCTCAGGCTTCTTGTTTTGATGGCTGTGACAGTTTTGAGGACTACTGGTCTGGTATTTTGTAGAATGCTTCTCTGTTGGACGGTGTCTGATTCCTTTTGTACACTTTCTGTCTATATTGTACCTTCTGGAAGAGTGCACAGCCCACATGAAGGTATGGAGTTACATTCTACTTCTGTGAGAATGAAGTACCTGTGTATGTTGGGTTTTTTTCTGTGTCTGAGATTTGTCTTGTCTCCATTTATTTATGTCAGTCTGAATTCACAGGTTGATGAACTTTCACTGTTGCATTCTGGTGTAGCTTAGGAGTGCTCACCCTTTGTTCCTTGCTTTGGTGCCTGTTGACTGAGTGAGGCTGAGACTAGTCTTTGCAGCGCTGATGTGCTAGCTTCTGTTCTGACAGATGAGACCTAAAATGGAGGTAGGAAGTTGCTGCCTCTTCAGTTATTTTTTGCCTTGTACGGATTGATTTAAAATATATATATATATTATGTATATATATATACATATATATATGTGTATGTATATAT
>NW_022900938.1:34814231-34878815 GCF_012274545.1 Fukomys damarensis | reverse complement strand
ATACACACACACACACACACACACACGCTCGCGCGCGCGTGCATGAACATACCCTTGCATATATACATGCTAAAACCATAAAGGGAAAAACATTTTTGTACTTCATATTAAGGAATGCAAATACGGTTACTTTGACTGCAAAGAAGAAACTTCTCTGGTAGTGCTGTGCTTCTGGCTTTTGTCTGAAATTAACACTGAAGCAGCACCACCTTGTGGCAAATGCTGAGAGAACATTTTATACTAGGAATGATTTCTGTGAAGTTGTCACTCTTACCTGACCCTCCCACTTTTCTGTTATCTAAAGTACTGTTAGAATAAGAAACGTTTTAAATTCCTAAAAGAGAGGCTACTTCTGACTTTGTCTCTGTACAAGACCAGGTTTATATAAAAGGTAAATACTTCAGAGTTAAAATTATCCAAAAAGATTTTTATTTTGTTTTTAACGTATTAATTGTTAATGCATTTCTTTAGGTAAGCTTTTTCTCTCTAATTTTTAAAAATTATTTTATGGCTGAAGCATACAACTAGAATAGGTTGAAACCCTGCACTTGCAGAGCTGTTTCTCTTCAGAATAAACAGATGGGGGAATTGTGTTCATAGCTTGTGCTTTGGCCTCAGATGTTTTTACACTGAGGCCTAATTTACTGAAGTCTCTGTGGAAAGTGGCCAAGCAGTCCGCTGAGGCCGCCATGGTGCAGGGACATGGGTGGAGTTGGGTCAAGGAGCTGCCTGTGCCCTGGAATGTCGACATCTGCTGGAGGACTCTTCAGCACCGATGGAGACACAGGTGTTGGTGTGATGATTTAATATGGCCTCTGCTTGACTTGGCTGACTGTCGGCAGGTGCTTAGCCAGAGATCAGTTGTAGTTGGTTAAAAAAAAAAAAAGTGAAAACCAACCACTCTTTGTTGTAATAAATCAGGACATTACAGTTGTTTATCTTGACCAGCTTTTGTAGTGATAGAAGACAGAATTGTAGTAGCCTTGACCACTTAAAATTCTAGAAGAACTGGGATTGTGGTGTTTGATGTGGAAATCTTTCCTCCTCTTGTGTGTTGATCTCCGAACACTGATGGAAAGTTGAACACCACTGCTGAGAGTTCACAGTGTCCTGTGTCACTGTGGGGGGTGGAGCACCGTAAGTACATTGTTAAGAGTGAGCTGTGACCCTCAGCAGTGTTACGGTTACATATAATGTGATAATGTTATGGATTACCTATGCCATCTGTGAGTGCATTATGTCTTGTGCAGACTCTAAAGAAATAATGGCTAAGCCCTAAGATACTTTTTTGATGATGGAGAGCACATGCTTTCCAGTGTGAGCTCATTACCAATGAGATCAGATAAGTATGTTTGCCTCTAGCTCATGAGCCCTGCTTGCTCTCTGCCCTGGCTTTCGCTCAGATGTGACTTGCAGAGGGACTCTTAAAGATTGCTAGGGGCCACTTGTGTGTGGCCCAATACACCAGCACTCTGACCTTATATAATAGGATCCTAACTTTCAAAGATAATGTCTTAAAGCAGCCTTGTCTGTACAGACCCTGAGGGGTGAGTCTGCTGGAGGATACTGATGGTACATGGGCATAGCATACATACTTCAGGGGTGAAAGGGCTATGGTAATATGTGGGAGTTCTAAAATCAGCCAAAGGATCAGAGATGCAAGATGGTTAGACTTGCCACCTGGGTAGCAGCTGTGGATAGGCAGGGGGGTGTGGTGAGTTTTGAGTTAAGGGAGTGTTTTTATCTTTTTTTATTCTTTTTTATTTTTGCTGTTTTTTTTTTTTTATTGAGTTTATTGGTACATTTAGGGATACAGTACAGTTACATTCATTGTTGGGATCATGTACCTTTACATGGCAAGTCTTGATTCTCATTTTTTCCCCCTACCTCTGCCCTCCCTTCACCCCCTCCTCCCCTCCCCATCTACAAACACTTTATTTTCATCTTTTCATTCTCTCACATTTTTTTCTTTTCCCTTTTTGTTCTTCCCCTACGTATCACACCTTCCCTACACCTTTAGCTCCTTTCCTCTCATTTCTAAATGTCAGTAATCTTATTAGAATCTTATGCATTGTTGCAGAATATTCACACCAGGGAAACTATTTGGTATTTACACATGTGGGACTTATTTATTTCACTTAGGAGTATATCTTCAATATGTATCCATTTTCCTATGAATGAATCTATTCTCTCGCTCTTTATGGCTGAGTAATATTCCATTTTATAGAAAAACCACAACTTCTTTATCCAGTTTCCAACGGATGGGCAAATAGGTTGTTTCCAAGATTTAGCTATTACAAACTGTGCCGCTATAAACATGGGTGCACATACTTCTCTGTGATATGATTCTTTTAGTTCTCTTGGAAAGATACCCAACAGAGGGATGGCTGGGTCAAATGGAACCTCCAGTCCAAGCTCTTTGAGGTATCTCCATATTGATTTCCATAGTGGTTGCACTAGTCTGCACTCCCACCAACAATGGAGGAGGGTTCCTTTCTCCCCACAACCCCGCCAACATTTGTTATTGTGTGATTTCTTGATAGCAGCCATTCTTTGTGGGGTGAGGTGGAATCTCAGTGTTGTTTTCATCTGCATCTCTCGAATGACCAGTGATGTGGAACATTTTTTCATATATTTTCTTGCTGCTTTTACTTCTTTGTATGAGAAATGTCTGTTCATTTCGGATGCCCATTTTTGGATCGGGTCTTTATATTTGGGGGGACTGATTGTTTTGAGTTCTTTATATATCCTTGATAATAGTCCTTTGTCTGAGGTACAGCTGGTAAAAATTTTTTCCCACATTGTAGATTGTCTCTTAGTTCTGCTAATGGTTTCTTTTGAAGTACAGAAGCTTTTTAGTAAGATGAGATCCCAGTTGTTGATTCTTTCTGCTAGTTCCCGTGCTACTGAGGATTTGTTCATAAAGTCTTTTCCTATATATTTTTGGTGTTTTTTTAGGGAAGAGAATCTTAAGCTCCTTCTGCTGAGCATTTTGAAAGGGAAAGATTAGCTTTACCTGGTGGAGAGACCATTTTAAGACAAACATTTTGATATCTGAGGCCAACATTTTGTATACAGATGATAAGTTTGAAATTGCTTTTTTTTTTCTTTTCTTTTTGTTACTTTTTTGCTTTGTTTTTCTGCTCTGGGGATGGAGCCCAGAGCCTTGCATATGCCAAGCAAGAACTCTACCACTGAATTATATCCCTAGCACCTACTTTTCAGTACATTATAGTTGACATTTAAAAACATAAGCCTTTAAATTCAATTTGCAAGTTTTGCTGTTTATTAAAATCACATTTAAAATGAATTTCACTTAAAACTAAAAATGACATTTCAAATAAGAATCCCAGGCTAGGCAGTCAGCTGTCCAATATGCTATATATTTTAAAAGGTAAAAATTATCTACTAGATATATTGTCTGATTTTGACAATGATGACAGGTTTATTCCTGAATGTACCTCCATCTTGTCAATATTTTGGCTTGAACTTATTTCAGCTCTTTATTCTAAACCTTAAGGTGTAGGATAACTATTAAGATGGATCAGCTTGGGTAAGGTGAATGTAGGACCAATAATTTATATTGCTCTTATTAAGATTAAGTTTGTCTTTAAGTAAAGGACAGGCAAACACTTTAACTTAAGATAAATATTTATTGCTCTTTTTTGTTAATAGTAGGCTGAGGTGGCCTTGGCCACTCCAAGGTGTCATCAGGGATGTGAGTTTCCATCTTGGTTCTCACATCAATGCTTGTTTCCTGAGTTAGCAAGTTTTCACACATTTGGTGGTTTAATACAACAGAAATCACTTCTTTCTCACTTTAGAGGATAGAAGTTAGAAATCAAGTGTTAGCAGGGTTACTCCCCTTGGATATTCTGGAGAGGATCCTTTCCTTCTGTTTTAGCTTCTTGTGGCTCCAAGTGCTTCTAATTTTTATCTGCGTCACTCCATTCTTTATTCCAGTAGTGGTGAACCTATGGCACATGTGCCACAGTGGGCTGTTTGTATCATTGAAAGCTCTAAAAGGTCCACCATCACTGCTGTATTCTGTTTTCACCTCTCCACCTTTTTCTCTGTGTTGGTCTGATCTCTCTCCTTTATGGTATAAGAATACATGTGACAGTAATTGGTGTCTACTCAGGTAATGATCTCCTTACTTTAAGATCCTTAATCGCATCTACACAGACCATCTTCTCAATTAAGTAGCTACAGGTTCCAAGGATTAGGTCATGACATATCTTTGAGAATCATCATCAGTTTCCCACATCCCTCTAATAGAGTCATCTGATGGTCTAGTGACAAGTTTGCTTGAATAACTGCCTGCATGTCCACATTCTTGCTAAATGAAGGAGAGAAGAGCAAAATAAGGCCACTCTTGGCTAGGCCAGCTTCTTTGTGAGTATGTCCAACCCACAGCCAAGGGACTGTTTGCCCCCCCCCCTTTAATACTATATTAAAAACGTTTAAAAGTAAAGGAAGCTTTATATGCAACAAGTACATTATATATTCTGTATATAATGGCCCAGGCAAACCAAAGGGTTGAATATCCATGTAGGACAGTCTTCCTTGAAACTCCAGGCAACACCTGCTTCTCACTGGCTGCAATAACTTAGGTGCCAAGGAAACTGAGAAATGTAGTCTTTTATTTTTTAACTCAACAGAGTGCTACAATATAATTTTTCAAAGGCTAAAACATAATTTATTAATTAATGAAAGATTCCAGAACATGTTAGAAATGGTTTAAATGAGAATGTGTGTTGTAAAGATTTATATTCTTTGTCAGACAAAAATGCATTTGATTGTGATGGATAGGAATCATTTGCATTTCTGAGTTCTCTGCAGTTTATCAAGATCCTACAAACCTATAGAAAGGAGATCCTGGGATGCCTGCATTAACAACATCCAGCTCCAATGAAGGGATCCTTCTCTCTTATGTCTTTTGTCTCTCTCCTGTATGGAATACTTTCTGAAGAGTGAAGAATTAAGTCTTTGTTACCGAGATGGAAGTAGATGAAGGTCTGGTCTCCAGTCCTCTTTCCCCGTCATTGCATCAGAGATGATTACCCTGGGCTTGAGTTCAGGGCTTCCTACAGCACAGCATCAGTGGTATCATGGAAGTGAGGCTCCCCTGCAAAGAAGGACACTCTAAGGCAGCCTCTATTTTAAAAATTAAATGTTTTAAAATTAGCAGAGTAAAATGCAATTTGCCATTGCACATGTCTGTGAACTCTAACAAATGCATGCATTTGTGTAACTATTATCACAATCAAAATGGAGACCAGTTCCTTACCCCCGAATATCCCTTCGTGCTGCTTCCTTCTGACCCATACCTGTCCCTATGCCTGCAAACTCTGATCTTTCTCCAAACCTAGTTCTGCCTTTTCAGGACTTTACATACATGATAATACATTCTATAATCTTTTGAGTCTGTCTTCTTTCTGCTTCGCCTAGTGCATTTGAAATTCATTGAATGGGTATCAATAACCCATTATTTTTTGTTGCAGAATAATATTCCATTGTGTGGGTGTATCATAATTTATTCATTCACCAATCGAAAGACATTTGGGTAGTTTCCAATTTTTGATGCTTATAAGTAAAGTTGCTATAAATACGTACATATAGGATCTTGGCACACTGGGCATGGGTATCAGATTAGCATTTTATGGATGTGATCAGATAAATACCTTTTCAAGCGGGTCTGAAGGAGAAGGCTAAGAAGCTGTTCAGGTATTTTCGACAGATGGCCATTTTCTCCTTGACATAGGATATGAGGGTTCCAGGATAGGGTAGGGGTGGAGTCAGTGCCTCAGAAATAGTCTTTGACCTGGACACTATAAAGCAGAGAAGAGAGGGAGCTGCTGAGGGACACATAGGATTGCTCTGCTCTTATCCTCTCCTGAATGCTTAGGAGAGATCTTGGAGCACCCTGTAACAGGTTGGAACCTTTGGATGGAGCAGCATACTTAACCCTCTCCTGCTGCTTCCTTTACCCACAAATCTCCTGCCCTATGGAAAGATGCAGTGAGATTAGAACGGAATTCTCTAGTGGCCACATACTAGTTGGATATTTGAGAAAACATTTCAATTTAAAAATGTCTTAGAAATTACTGGTTCATAGTAAATAAGTATAGTTTATTTAAAAAGCGAAAATAAACCTTTTCTTGTCAAAATGAATATTTGTGCCCTGAATACATAGCACTGTACTAAGGGCTATCAAGAAACTAAAAACAAACAAACAAACAACACAGTTCTCCCCTGAAGCTACTTTTATTCTGCTTAGGAATGGAAAGAGTAAAACACCTCTCTGAATAGTGCCAGCTTTAGCCACCATAGGTTGAGTCTGACTGAGCAGCCATACAGTGCCTCATGCAAACTTCAGTGAAGCTTTTGAGCAACTGAAGACAAGGCAAAGATAGCTGCCTTCAGCACAGAGCTGAGTGACTGGGAGGGAGGGGCAGGGGCATCACTGTTTCATTCCCATGGTGGCTGAAGTTGGCACTGTTCACAACAGCTAAGTTATAGAATCAGCCTAGATGTCCATCACTGCATGAAAAGATGAAGAAAATTTGATAAAACATACAATGGAGTAGTAGTCTGCCTCAACGAAGAATGAAATCATATAATTTACAGGAAAATGGATAGAATTGGAGATTATATTAAGCCAGACTCAGACAAACATTGCATGTTTTCTTTCATATGTAGAATCTAGGGGGCAGAAGACAACATGAAAGTAGAAGGGAGCCTATTAGGGAAAGGAAGGGGATTGGGGAAGGGAGAAGTGACATTACTAGGGAGGGTAGATACAATCAAAGCACCATTCTTTGCATTTATGGAAATGGTATTATGAATTCATTACTTTATATAATTAATATGGGCTAATAATTATATACTTGCTGAAAAATAATAATCCTATGGCTTTCAAGCTTCAGCAGACCTGAGGAGCTGAGAATGTGTATCTAACAGGATTTATGTGCTGCTGTGGCTGCTGATCCAGGGATCACACTCAGTGTGATAGGTCTGAACACACAAGGAAAGACTGTTCCTAGGAATTCTGCCTCCTCCTTTTTGGAGTCACCCACCTCATACAGCGCTCATGTCTTGCTTTGGTGAACACCACAGGAGCCTTTTCCCTGTATGGCTTGTTTCCCTAGTTTCTTAGAGAAATTCCGAAAACACCATTCCAGGAAGGGCTCTTTTTTTTTCTGGGGACATCTCAAAATCAAGCTATATGATTTTCCATCTGTTTGTAATTGTTTGGTTAATACAGGTTGAGTATTCCTAATCTAAAATGCTTGAGCTTGGAAGTGTTACAGATTTTGGAGTTTGGAATATTTGCATACAATGAGTTATCTTGAGTATGGGACCCAAGACTGAACACAAAACTTCTTTGTGTGTGTTTAATTTATGTTCTACTAGTGCACATTTGCAATACATAATTCATACATTAATCCTAGGAAGTTGGTATATATACATATGACAACTTAGCCCTTTTTCTTCCTGTTCCCTTTCATTCCTTTATGTTCTAGATACATTGTTACACATAACCTGAAGGTAGGCTTATTGTGTTTTTAGGATACTTACATTCTGACTACAACTTAGATCAGGCATAGAATTTGTGGCATTGTATTTGGGTTTAGAAAGTTTCAGATTTTGGAGCATTTTCAATGTCAGAGTTTTCAATTAGAGACGTTTAACCTGTAATTCTTACAAATCTAATGAAACCAGTTTCAGATTCTAGGTTCTTTATGGAAAAGTGTAATTGTTATGAAGACTTAGAGGAGGTGAGGGCTGGAGACTTCTTTGTAAACTCACTACCAGTTATGGATGACAGCAGTGCTCAGACTGTGTTCTGACTACTGTAGATTCATTAGACTACCTCACAGCCTGCTTTAGATGCCTGGTGAAGTTCCAGTTCTGTCCTGTTCAGGGTCCAGTAGGCAGTGTTTACCTGTAGCACATGTGAATGCATTTCATAGACAGTATGTTACTGTTCTATTGCTGCCCTAGGAAATAACTACAAACTTACCATCTTAAAACAAAACAAATTCATTATGTCAAAATTCTATAGGTTAGAAGTCTAGACACAATGAGGAATAGCTGGCTCTTTGCTCTCTGGGTTTCACAAGGCCGAAATCGCTACAGTAGCGGAGTTGTATTCTTTTAAGGATAAAAGGAGAAAAGGTTTTTCAAGCTCTTCCAGGAGGGCAGAATTCAGGTCTCCTTTCCCTTGCTAGCGATCAGTCTCACTGCAGGTTGCTTGCATTGCTTTGTTTGTGGTTCTCTTCCCACATTTTCAAAACAAGCAAGGTATCAAGTCCAGAAGCATTGAATTCTCACCATTTGAATCTCTTCAATCCATCTTCCCTTCTGCCTTTCTCCCCTGCCTGGCTTCTCCTTTTCAGGGTTCGTGTGATTATATTGGGAGCATCTTGGTTAATGAAGAATAATCTTCTTGTTAAAAGGTTGGCTAATCAGTGGCTGTTATGATTTGTTCTAAAATGGCGTCCAGAGGCTCATGAGTTTGGTTGGATTACTGGGGCTCTCTAGCTGGGTATGTTGTTGGGAGGTGGGGGTCCTGGCCAGAGGGCAGGTTACTTGAGGTGTGACTTGGAGGGGTGTAATCTCACCTCTGGCTCCTCCCTTCACTCTGCTTCCTCGCCACCAGGATGTGAGCAATTTCTCTCTAGGCAGGCCCTTTCACCATCCCTTTACTGTGAGTCTGCCATCCGTAGTCTGAAACTTCTGAAACTGAGCCAAAATAAACTTCTCCTTTAAGTTGTAGGTGTCAGGTATTGGATCCCAGTGATGATGAGACAGTCTCTAAGACAGTAACCTCAATTCTGGATTCTGTCTGCAGAGGCCCTTCACAGCAGTACTGAGATTTTTATGATTCAATATTGAGCAGACAAGCAGGGATCTTAACGAGTGGCATCTTTAGAATTCTGCCTGCCCTAGGCAAAATTCAGCTTATCCTGCCATTTTCCATCAGGGGCCTAATAATTTCACTTATCCAAGCCTAGGTAGGGTGCCATCCTTACTTACAGTCCTGCACTTCTGAGGACCTGCTAAATTTTTGTACTTGGGTCATGCAAAGCCAGAGCATCTCTGTGACATTTCTGGTCATTCCCTTTACCTGCTACAGATAATGTGAATTCTACCACTGAAAATGTTTCCAGCAGCTCTTGTATTAATTAACAAAGTCAGTAATGTAGTGTGAAAGCGTATTTCTGACCTGAAGTACTGTATACTAATTAATGTAACCTGCTGGTGGTTGGTGATAAGGACAACTAGCTAACTACTGGAAGCAGTGTCTCTTGAGTGTGGGCTTTTGATTAAAAGTAAGTTAAGTATTCCTGGAATCTGTCCCAGATTAAGACAAATAATTGCTGTTATGCAGCAGATTAAAACTACCCACCATATATTTACATCACACTGTTTATGTGGAGGTGTTTGAAATAAAATTCATTTGTATTAGAGACTTTCACCCTCTTGGCTGAGACCAAGAGAACTAGGTCATGTCCATGGGTCTCACTCTTAATGCCTGACATGTGGCAAATGCGCTACAGATATTTATGGAATAAATAAGTAAAGTGAATTAATGCATCTCCATGCTTTAATATACAAAAACCAATTTAGGCAGTACAAGAACAGCATGATGAATCAAACTGCATTGGAAGAAAATGGAGACCTTACTCATTATTTTGTTATGTGAAGAGTTTATTGCACTCATGATACCATAAGCCTGCAGACTGCAAACTGAGATTTGGAAATTATTGTTCATATTTATTTCAGTGCTGCTTCATTGAGGGGAGCAGGGCACTATTTGATGTGCTGCTGGATTGAATTGCTATTACGACAGTGCTGACTGCATCTTTACCTTGCCTTAAATGTGACAAAAATGACTGAAGGCTGCCCATTTCCTAGTAGACTCCTAAAAAACAAGGTTTTAAATAAATAAAAGGAGGCCTGTTAACAGTGGGGTCAACTGACTTGGACATTTCATTCCTCATCAGCAGGCGACCTATGATTTTTCTTTGGCCTTCTGTTTTTATTTTTTTCTTCCCTACAATTGCAGTCTTAGTTTCCCCAGATCTCACCTGTCTTTGGGTATATATCTCCAGGGAGTAGTCAGTGCACTTCTCTCTCCTGATGCCCAGGTGTTTGGGGTCTGAGGTGTTACTGCTTTCCTTTGTCTTTCCCTGGAGTAGAGAGAGCCAACTACAGGATTTTGGGTTTTTACTCACATCGCTTCCTTGCTTATTATGGGAAAAACCCAAGCAGTAGTCGCTGTGTTTGAAATTGCTCTTCTCTTTGGCCAAGGCTTTCCAACTGGGTCAATTCTTTGTTTGGCTCCGCCTTCCCGACAAATAAATTCTTCCAAGAGGCTGCCGCCCCTTATAGCTTGGGTCTGCAGGCAGTTCCCCAGGTCCCCAGCTCTGCCTCCTGTTGCTGGAGCCCACTGAGCACAGCAGCCTTGCTTGGGATGAGTCTTAACCCTTTATCAGTCCCAAACTGTACGTCTCTCCCTTCTCCCTCCACATTGTGTGATTTCTTCTCTGGTATAGAAGGAAAAGGGATCCGACTTTGGAAGCTCTGTGTGGTTGTCTTTCTCTTTAAAAAGCCCAGACTGTGATCTCCTGTCATGGTTTATCATTTGGAATTGGCTACTAAGTGACATTTGCTTCAGAGATTAAAAAGAAAAACCTCCCTCCACCAAATCCTTACTCATCTCCTTTTATTTTCCTCATCTTGTGAAATTTCCCAATGTGAAATGAAAACCTAGATCAGATAAAATTGAAAGGACTCTTTATCGTGGAAGTTCAAGTTACTAAGGAATCCCCAAAATGATTGACAAGCCAAAGTGTCACTTTTCATAGTCTCTGGATGGTATAAAAAAATGTAATATCTACTTTAAATGCAATAAGTAGCCTCAGGTGTTCTGTGTCCCAAATGTTGCATATTTTATAAATATATATATGTTTATCTGAAACTCTCAGAAATGAAAAGTAACCCTTGCCCTTCTCTCTTTCACTGCCTGGAGATAAAGCCCAGTTTGGTTTATTTCTACTGTCCTCTTTTGAAAAATATTCCTTATATGGCAGTTTCTAAGCAGCGGAATAACCGTGTGATTAAAATGTCAAAAAGAGTAAAAAAAAAAAGCTGGCCGCTGGGAAAAGTATATTTGGAGATTCGTGCAAAGGCAGAATACTGAATAGAGCAAGCGTGCTGCCGCGGAGGTTGCAGAATAGAATGATGAAGGGCAGATCCTGACTGCTGCCTTCCTCGCTGACACCAGGCCCTTCTGTGTGATTCAGGAAGCTGGCAGCAGCTGTTCTTTTGCACAGCGCCCCTTGGCATCTGCAAGTTTATGGCTGTTTAACCTCTTCTTGGCACGCTTTTTGTTTCTTTGAATTTGAGAGCCTTTGTAATGTGGGCAAGGCTCCCACCACGGCCACCAGACCCCACTCTCACCTGACAAGAGAGGGTGTTCCGTGGTGCTTTCTTGGAGGCCCTCCCTTGCTATGGAAGCATGGTCCTAGGTCCTAGCCCATTACTCAGATAACAGAATCTGCATTGTCGCAAGACTATCAGAGAATCCTGTGCACATTCAAGCTGGGAAAGCTGCTTGATAGGGTGCCAGTGTAGGTTAGCTATACAGGGGTGACTGAGGTGGGAGGCAGCTGCAGGGAAACACAGGCTCGTACTCATGCCTGTGAGTCCTATGTTTGAAAGCTTCTTGTCTTAAAATATACCTACCAGGACTACCATGTTTTCTGCCTATGTACTCTGCAATATTCCATACTGATTAATTTGGGAGGATTAACCTTATAACTCTTGGTTTATGTAAAGGAGGAATTATTTTACTTTACAGTAGCTTATGTTGGGAATGAGGGGTATTTTCTTTTAAACAAAAAGCTGTGTGTGCAAAGGTGCTAGCCCTTAGTTTTCCTTGAGGAAATTTGAGTGAGATAGGTTTTCCACTTTTGACCTTTTTGACAAGTAAATTGACTGGTTCATTTTGGGGAATTTTTCCTGCAGATGGCACAACATTGGCAACATGGTGGTGTAGTAGACGGTGGTTTAAGTGTGATTGCGGTGGGACCTAGTCAGTATGGCCTCCAGTTGTCCTCACTGAAGCCACAATCACAATGGTCAGCTGCCTGCCTCAGGGAATCTGAATCCCTCATCACAATGTGTCCTGTGTAGTGGATGCAGTGTCATTCTTCTTTCTGAGTCTTTATTTTCTCACTGGTCTTCTTTGAACCTGTTTTAGTCACTGTCTTGCAGGGCAGAGTCCCTTCCTGGTAGGGTTGGAGAATTACTCTTTGGTATATAAGTATAAGGTGCTAAAAAGCTGATGGAAAAGTGTGTGGAAGGCAGGCTGTGCCAGTTTTGGGGGGTGGTGACTTATAGACACCTGTTTTCTCTTGGTGAGTTTCCCCAGAGAGGAATCCTCCATGTCTTCCTGGCTTGTTCTACCATGTGGCTGCACAGTTTGAAAAGCTGAGTGAGGCTGGGGGATGTGAGCCTCCTTGCCTCGCCCTTCTGTACATGGAGGTTTTCTTAATCCTAGTTTTTCAGTTTAGCTCTTGAATCTTCATGGTCTTAGAATTCAGCCTTTCCAGAGAATAATCTCAGTCTCCAGGATGAGAGAGGGAATAATTCTGGCTTGGAAGAGATTCTGGGGGTTTTCCTTTAAATAGGTTCTAGCTCATCCTGCCGTCTGGCCCTCCCTGCTCAGTAGCCTGGTGACCTGGATCCACCCTCATCTCACACGCAGCTCCCTGGTTCCTGGCAGCCCGTTTCCCACTTTGAGGAGTCCGATGTTTGCCTGTGGTCCTTCCCTTTCCCATCAGTCTCTTTAATCCCTTTACTGCAGTTTTAATAGTGTTTCAGAAGGGAGCAGAGGCAAATGAGCGTTCATCTGCTCTGTTTAATATAAAGTGCACACAGATTCTCTAATGAGGAATGGGGGGAATAAAACCTCTATGGTTATAAATTTATCTTGTTTTACAGCATTTGAGGTTCAACTGTTCGTGAAAAGCAATTTCAATAAAAGGGTCATGTTGGAAAGCACTTGTTTATATAATTCACTTCATAATATTTCAACTTGTAGTAAAAGTTATGGGAGGTTAGAGACAAGTAGGATGAGTAAAAATTTTGTTCTGTAGAGCTGAGGTTTGTGAACAACTGGATAATGCTTCCAGTGACCTGCTTTGAGTCTGTAGTGTAGTCTAGGCTGTCCTTGAACTTAGTGTGTAGCCCAGACTAGCCTTGATTTTTTGATCCTTCTGCCTCATCCTCCTGAGTGCTAGGGTTACAGGCATCCTGCATCATACTGGTTTCCCTGGCCTGTTTCCAGAATTGTATGCTTAATCTAGATTTTCTAGTATTATGAGTCCCAACCAGTGTTTTAGTGCATGGGCTTCAAAATAGTATAGACCATAGTTTGAATTCTTTTTTACTTCAATTTGAGCAAATTATTGAACTTGTTTGAACTTTGGTTTCTTGACAATGAAGGAAATTGTGCTTTTCTCCCAAAGTTATTAGGAATTAGTTAATTGATGTAAGTGCTTAGCCTTGTATGAGTGCAGAATATATATTTTATTTACTTTGGGGTATTCTAGATCACTTTTGGGTCTGGCATTATTGCTTGCTGTGCCTGGGAACCAAACAGGCCTGCTCTCTGTACTTGTGGATTTTCCCTTTAACTGTAGGAGACTCATTTTCTTATTTTGTTTCCTCTGGGCCATAATAAGAATTAATTAGGGGGTGATGAGGAGGGAAAGTAGTGTTTAAACTTATATCCTTCCAACTCCTGAGTCTGTTCTTAGCATCCTGACTCCTTGGTGTTGAGTATTTCTTAAGAGTTAGCACTTACTTCAGAGTGGGACCATTATAGACAATTAAATAGATGGGCATGGGAGCCTTCTGAAGGCTCTGGGTGACACTGGATTCCGTGTCCTTCTGACTTATGACAATGCTCAAAATAGCCCATGTCTTAACAAAATATCAACTATGATAGAATAATATGGAGGATGTAATGGGTAGATAGATTGGTGCCTAGAAATAGATCTCTTTAGGTTTGCCCTTATCGTACCATGACGAGTTAAAGGTAAGCAGCACCAGTATCTCTTGGGCACTGGGTATGGCTGCTGGTTGCAGGAGCTACAAATCATCAGAAGGTAATAATTCAAGGAGTTGACCTCTCTCTGTCCTTTAAACAGAGAGGGAAAAGGTGCTAGTGATCCATTTTACCTTAGGGAGTTGAGAAATCAAAAGGATATACATAGCTTCTCATAACATTGCTGTCTTGCTCAGGCCTTATTCCTAGTTCTTCTCTTCCATAGAAGATACTTGAGCCCTTCCTCATGTGTATTTATTTGGGATACATGTATATTTTAGATAAAATTTTGTTCCTGTTGTAGAGCCACTGTTCTCTTATTTAGACTCTGAGCGTATTTCCCTCCTACCCCTGTAACCATTCCATTAACCTTTTAAAAATTTTCCTTTTCAGACAGTGTTAAATAATGAAGACATCCATGTGATTAAATGTTACGTTAGTCATTTTAAAATTATGGTTTCTAAAGTTCAAAATAACATCTTTATTCGTAAAGTGGCCCCTTTGATAAATAGGGATGTTATTTTAAGATGCAGTACATTACTGCTGGCTGAGAATTGGATTATTTTTCTAGTAGTGTAGATACTTTTACAGTAAACCTTTAGATGGCAGCATCTCTCACCATAAACCATATTTTGAACAAAACCTCTTAGATATATAAAATATTGCTGAGAATCTTCTTGTATCACCCCTTCACTGTGTGAGGATGGAGGTGGGATCCCAGCGCAGGCAGAGCAGTGGCACAGGGCTGTGTAGGGGGTAGTCATAGACCCCTGCTTGGAGCTCTTTCTACCATCCCTTCTCTTACTGATGATGCAAAAATGTTTCTGTCTCTGTGGCCTTGTTCAAAATACCAGGCAACAACCATGGTGGAAATCAGTATAGAGATTCCTCAAAAAACTAAAAATAGAAATTCCAGTCAACCATCTGTACCCCCTTGTAGGGGTTAAACACATCATGTTATAGTGATATATGCATACCCATGTTTACAGCATAATAGGTATATCTTAGAAGAAGCCTGTATGTCCATCAACAGATGAATGGATAAAGAAAATGTGGTATTTATATACAGTGCAATACTGTGTCATAAAGAAGGTTAAACTTGAGTCATTTGGAGGAAAATGGATGTTCCTTGAGACCATAATGTTAAGTAAAATAAATCAGACATTCAAGCTTAAATATCACATGGTTTATCTTTTATGAGAAACCATAAATAAAGAGCAAAATAAAAATTAATAAATAGGGAGGTAGATCTTTTGTGAGAGGGAAGGAGAGATGAAAAGTTGGAGGGAGAGGAGGGAGGGGAAAGGGATGAAAAAGAATTAAGATGTGTTATGTACATGTACCCACTCTCCACAAGAAATGTCATCATTATGTACTGCACACATTAATAAAAAAAACAGCTGAAGAAAAATAATCTGCACACACACACAAAAGGCAATCATTGAAAAATGAATCCAGTGGGTGATTCTAGACCAAAATGGAATGATATTTGGAGTGAGCAGAGAGGCCAGATAGTCTGTTTCTTTAAAAAAACTGCTTAAGATATAATTCATATGCCATGCAATTCACCCACTTAGTGTATCGTGCAGGAGTTTTTAGGATGTTTACAAAGTTTACAAAGAATCACTGAAATCTAATTTTAGAACATTTTCTTACTCCCAAAAGAATTTCCTTAGTCATCACCCCACAATCCTACCTATCTTCAAGCCCTTGGCAACCACTCAGATCTTTCACATCTGTACGTTTGCCTATTTTGATGTTACGTGTTACTAGAACAATACAGTATGTGGTCTTTTGTGACTGACTGGCTTCTTTCAAGTTTCACTCATATTGTACTATGAATTCGTGTTTCATTCCCTTTTATTTCCCAATAATAATTCAGTATGTGGCTACACCACATTTGTTTCATCAGTTGATGGGACTTTGGCTATTGTAAGTAATACGATCATGAAGGTGTGTGTCCAAATACATATTTATATAGGCATACATTCACATGGAGGTGGAATTGCTAGGCCATGTGGTAACTGTGTGTCTAACCTTTCAATCAACTTACTGCTAATTTGTTTTCCAAAGTGGCTATACCATTGCCTATTCCCAGCAGCAAACGAGGTTTCATCCAGTCTTATTAAGAATTCCAGATTTTCTGATGACAAGTTGCAGTTGCGGGAGGGAGTAAGACTGTCTCTCTCGTGTCCTTGAGTCGCCTGCTGCATTGGCTGCCATGCTGCTTTGAAGGCAGCTATTTCAGCTGCCAAGAAAGCAGCAGTCATCCTCTAGGCCCCACAATTACCCTGGGTCACCAGCCCAATAAGATGCCAGTGTTCAGTGGCTGCTTAGAGCTTGTAGATATTACAGGCCAGTTGTTTTGTAATCCTTGCCTCCTGACTTTGGAAGTACGAAGCAACCAAATCATCTTTATCCCAGTTAGAGGAAAATGATATTTGAAGGAAAAAAAAAAAGCCTCTACCACACACTGCTCAGGTTTGAATACATCAAACTCACCTACTTGAAATGCAGTGAAGACAGTGGTAGAGACTTCCTAGCAGAAGAGCAGCTTTTGTTTTTGTCAGAGTTCATGTTCTCCAAACTGAGCTTACCCTTTTCTTGTTTGGCAGCCCAGAATGGACATTCCATGTCTGCCCTGAGGTTGACTCATGTGTGTGTGTGTGTGTGTGTGTGTGTGTGTGTGTGTGTGTGTGTGTGAGAGAGAGAGAGAGAGAGAGAGAGAGAGAGTAGGGGCTGACTCTTCCTTAGGCATATTTGGATCCTGGTACAGACACATACTGTACATTCTGAAGGTTTATTTGCATCTGGAAAAAAATTAGCCACACTCAGATCTTTCCCACTGCAGGTCCCATCAGGAAGCCCAAGTATGTGGAAAGCCCCAGGGTGCCTGGAGATGCAGTTATAATCCCGTTCAGAGAAGTGTCCAAGCCCACAGAGCCCAGTGAGAATGGTAAGAATATGTTTTCAGTGATTTCTCCTTCCTGCCCTAAAGATTGTACAAAATGGCACTCCGTATTTCTGAGTGAAACTTGAGTGCCCTTGCAGGAATACTTTGCTGAACTAAATGTATTTGAGAGGCTTTACCCTCTCCAGGCAGTTCACAGAACTTTGTTTAGCTTATGTAAATTCCTAGAATTACATACATAGAATAAGAACAGTTGAGTGAGTATATATATATTGTTTAAAGTTTGGGCCTTGCTTCCTTTGAATTCTGACCTATGTGGGCTTTGGGGGACATGGAAAATGTACTAAGAATCTGCAAGGTTATGTTCTGTTTTCAATATTTTAACAGTTCAGAATACTCAACAGGCATTGGCTTTTGAAACTTTAGACAAAGCTTGTAAGAGCTAGATTTCTTAAAAGCATTTGGTAACTTTTGGAAGATTTTTTTTTCTGTTTTCAAAATTAAAGTTTTTCTTTAGACAGTATTGAAGTACAAAAATTGATAGAAAAATTTTTGTTAAGACATTTTATATTTTATTTTGTTGGGTTTTTTTGGGGGTGTTTAAAGCTAAGTATAGCACACATTATGAACTTAATAATATTTAGTAGGTGCATTAATAGTTCTTTATTTTTAAAAATCAGTTCAAGAATTTACTTGTTTGTTCTTTTCTGGGGAGTGCCCAACACACAACTGTATGGCCTTAATTTGGGTGCTTTGAATTTACACACAGATTTCCTGCCTCAATACAACAATAAGAATCTTGGCCTATGCATAGAAGCTCATTTTGCCCTCACCTTGTTTTTAAAACAAAAAAAAAATTTAAATTGAGCCATGATTCCATTTTGGAATTCTAGGAACCCTCTTCTGTTTCAATGGTGATGGTGGGGAAACACCCCCTTTCTCTTGTAACTATAATGTATGCATTTTATATTTCTGGTGTTGTATAGCAGAAAGTAGGACATAGTAGGACAGTAGAGTGGTGGTTAAAATACGGCTAAAATTAACTTGAAAGGGGGGATTAGCAGAAATCAGGAAGAAGAGCACAAGCTGAGAGGGAGGGGAGCCAGCAAAAGCTGAAATCAGGGTGCTTGGAATGCATACAGAAGGAGGTAATATGGGGTATGCTGGGTAGGCAAGAGGTTCTAGTACTTGTGTCCTCACATGAGCAAGCCCACTTTATCCTTTCTGGCCAGGTACCCAGTTGTGTGATTGAAGAGACTCATGCCAGGGATTTTTGCTGAGGGAGCCACATGGCATTGGGTGTATATGTTAATGGTGGAGAGTTTATTGTGGTATCCAGTTAGGATAGCTGTTACCTGATACATGAGCTCTTGGCTGGTAATTCATGAGTATAAGTACCCTGTTCTTCATTTCTGTTCCGTATGTTGAAGTGAAATGAAAATCTGCCTCTCAGGTATCAGTTATTGAAGTGATGCTATCTGCCCATCTTAGATTAAGCTTGCTACCCCTCAACCTTATCCCTACCCCTCTAAAATCTTGGTCATCCTGTTTGATTATGCCCCTGGGGCTTTACTTGGCCTAGACACCACTGTGTCATTTCTTATGGTCGTAAGGATTGGATTGTTGGAGTTCCATATAAGGATATCTTGTTGTGAGAGGGGAAATATTTACAATTTTTATTGGTCTAAGAAAGGAGGTTATAAATAGTCCCCACTGTCACTTTTCTCACCTTGCCCAAGGCAGAATTGGCCACCTTTCTTGGCAAGAGGAAAAGTACTTGTGCTTGGCTATGGACCAAGCTAAATTCAAGTGCAGACATTGGTCTTGCTGGAGAGACCAAAATTTGCATATGTGCTCACTCCCAAGATCTGAGCTCTCTGATGAGGCTTCATCTGGCTCCGAGGGGAACAAAATTACAACTTACGGACTTTGAGAACAGGACCAGAAAATTCCATCTCTGCTAAAATTAAGAAGCAGGGTACTTTTCCATTTTTTAAAAGGTATAAGTCGGGGTGTTAGGGTCTGGGCACATGGTCCTGTAAGATGATAATTTATCATGTTGGTTCCCCTCCCAGCAGGGCTGCTCTTTGGTTGGGGGTGAGTGGTTGCCTAGCAGAATTGAACTCAACAATTAGCAAAGGGCGATGTGTTTTGTAATCTTCACGGAATCTTTTAAATTTCAATAGAATTAATTAAGACTGCCATATTAAAGTGTGCATTTTTATGTCCAGGTCATTGAACCTGAAGGAGAGGCTTGAGCTAACTAAAATTACTTGAGTTTGCGTACTGTTGAGGCATGTGTAGATGCATGATGGGCCAATTCTAATCTCTGAGGTTTGATGTTGGCATCATCACTTAAGTTTCACTTTAAAGTTCAGTCTTCTGCTTCCCCTACTTCCTTTGGGCGTTCTTACTAATCTCTATGAATACTTTTGGGTGCTGTCAATCATAACAGTGTCTTTTGAAAACAGCTCCTTGTGAAATGCCTTTGAAATTTCACGTAGACTCATGAAATATCAATATATACCTAAATGTTTAAATATTCTTTCCAGACCGCGAGGCCTCATTTTTAGTTTTGTGGCTCCATGAAGCTCCATCAATTCTTGAATTTTAGCTATTTTTTTAATATAATTTGTAAATAATTCTGTTGATGTGTAACTTTCCTTTTTTAGCCATCTGGGAAGTGGGTTCAAACTGATGAACTTTTTTTTTTGATAAGCAAATAAACTGTTTATTAAAGTTTGCTCTCACCCAGAAATATCTTTAGGAAAAAATTTTCTGCTATATTCAAAATTTGAAAATATTTTGAAACACAGCAGTTTTCTTCTCTGTTCCTTAATGAAGTCCTCAAACTCAATGCAAACCATAATAAGCTGTACGTCACATAGAATAGAGTCTTTATAAATAAGCTTTCAATTATTAAACCAATCTATTGTTTTGGGGAGGTGTCATTTACCCTCCAAAACCCATACCTCTGCCTTATAAGAAAAGAAAACCCAGACCAATTAGAGGGGATTATTAAATTATAATAGGACTCACAACTTTATTTTTTGTATTAGAGACAACTATAATTCATTTCACTTTGCTTTAATATATCATTAGCTACTTGAGCAAGCTTTGATGGGGAGGGGTGAGAAAGTTTTTAGTCTCAGGAGTCATTGCTCAATGTAGATCAATCTCAAAATATGATGAAACTTTTTTCTGGCAGTCTGGATAGCAAATAAAACTAACACATTTGAAGCAACAGAATAAATGGAAACCTACCTTACTGGGAAGAAGGTGGTCTCTTTTAGGTACATGTTTAAGTAAATATTTTTTTGATGGCTTATATTTTTGCTTACTATTTGAGACATTCAAAGAGATGTATAAAATTGAGACGATGTAAAGAATAATGGTACCTACCTTTCCACTACCTAGTTTAAGCAATAAAATGTAGCTGTATTTCCCCTTGATCTTGCTTTGTCTTTAAATTGCAGTTTCTTAAAATGCTGATGTTACATTTAACTAATGAGTGAAGATTTAGTCAGGTGGGAGTGTAGAAGTGAGCATACCTGGCATGTGTCCAGTGGAAGAAAAACTAGAGGTAGTGAATCCATTCGTTCTACATTTCCTTCAAGTATCAATGGAATTCCTAAGCTTTGGAAAGTGCTAGAAGGTATTTGAGACCAGATATCAAGCATAGGTGCCTGATTAGGGTTTAAAGACCTGAATATAAAGTGATTATAATTTAAAGGAGGAAGTAATGTGGACTACTCCAAGTAGTGAGATGAGTCAGGAGTTTAGCAGGTAGAGATTCTGAATGTGGGAAAACCTTGATTGATGCTGTGCTTTAAGATGTGCCAGTTATCTCAGTCCATTTGAGGCTGCTCTGACAAAAATACCACAAACCAAGTGGTTTATAAACAACAGAAATTGAGTCCTTACATTTTGGGAGGCTGAGAATGAAGGCAAGGGGCCAAGAGATTCTTGGTTCACAGACAGCTGTCTTTTCTGTATCACCTCATAGGGTGGGAAGAATCAACAAAGTAATGGCTATGCTTTCTTGACCTAATCACCTTCTCAAGGTCCTACCTTCTAATCCATCACCCTGGGAGTTAGGATTTTATCAAGGAATTGAGGGGACAGGCATACACCCAAACATTTAGACCATATCTTATGATAATAGGGTGAAGAGGGAAGGAAGAGACTAGAATCATAGAGGGTGAGGTAAAAAAAAATTCTTTAGTTACATGAGAAAGTCAGATTAGTCTCAGGCAAGACGAGAAGATGGATGGGAAGAATATTGAGACTACAAGGACCTGGGAGCCACCATAAGAGAGAAAGATGACAGCTTTAAGTCTGTGAGGCTGTGTTAAGAGGACCCGGATGGGAGTGACAGGTGTTTTTGTTTGAGTTCAGTTTTCAAGCATGTGGCCTTAAAGTGCTGGTGGAACATCTAGGCAAAAATGTCTAACCAACACCTGGAAAATCCAACTGGCCTGAAGAAAGAGCTCAGAGTGTAAAATGGGAAGCCATTTGCTTTAAGGTAAGATGACAGGGTAAGATACACTAGGGGAAAAGATTTAGTCTTTTTTGAGAGATGAGGACCAAGAAACTTTGGTATTTTACTTATGATCTGTGAATAAAAGGTGAACAACAACAACAAAAAAAAAACTGGAAAGAGGGTAGAAGCAGAAACACATGAGACCACAGTGTCCTAAAAGCCATGAATTTTCTTTTTTGTGTTTTCTCCCATGTAGAAGAATTTGCAAGGTCAGAAATCTAGAGGAAAATCAAAGGAGGAGTTATGCTATTTTTTTAAAAAACAAGAAGAAAAATTATGAGTTTAGTAGGGCTAAAGAGTGTTTTTAAAAAATGAAGAAAAATTATAGTAGTAGGAGTAGCAGTAGGAGAGTAGTAAAATTGAGTGAAGTTTTAGGTAAGTGATGAGAAAATGCATCGGTAAGAATAGATACCTTCTTTTAACCCCAAGAAATAAAGTAGATGAGAAAGTATGAGGGACCAAGCATTAGGAAGAGTGTATGTAGCTTTTTGTTTTGTTTTAAGAAAATAGATTTCCTCTAACACAATTGTAGACTTAATGCAGAAGTTCTTAAAATATGAGTTGGGATTTCTAAGGTGTCCTTCACTCCTTCAGGGATTTGTAAGGTCAAAACTTTTTACATTTCTGTTTCTTTTTGCAGTACTGGGGATTGAACCCAAGGCTTTATGCCTGATAGGCAAGTACACAATCTGAATCACATCCCCAGCCCTTTTGATTTTGTTTTGAGACAGGGTCTCTGAATTGCTTAGGTTGACCTCAAACTTATGATCCTCCTGCCTTAGCCTCTGGAACAGTTGAGATTATTTGTTTGTCTCTTCTTTTTCTTTTTCTTTTTTTTTTCTTTTATGATTTGTACTGAGTAGCATTTTAGCCATTTTTTTCAGATCATGATATACAATATATTGTTACCCTATTTTGTTACGAAGTTTTACTTTTATAGAGATGTAAGAAGAATGTTTTAAAATATTTTCTTTGTTAATATATACTTGTTAAATTAGAATAAGAAATAAAACACTCAAAATCATTGGTCAAACTTCTGATGCCTGCTTTTCAAAGCAAGGCACCTATTAATTGTAGTAGTCATTGTATTCTTCTCTGCCATATACTTGCATCAGAAAAAAAATTCACCGAAGAATGTCCTTGACAAAGCACTACAAATAATGAATGTTGTTAGATGCTGACCCTTTAATACCTACCTTTTTAATATTCTGTGTGATGAAGTGGGAAGTCCACATGAAGCACTTCTGCTGCATGCTGAAGCATGGTGATTGTCTTGTGGCAAAGAAAGTGTGTGATTGTTTGAATTCTAAGCTGAAACAGCCCCTTGTTAAATCATTTTTCTTTGAAGTAATGACTGACAAACTATAGTTATTCAGAACTGGGTATTTGTCACACGTTTTCTTCAAAAGGCATGAAATAAACCTGTCACTTCAATTAAAAAAAAAAAACACCTCACAAAATTAGTTGTCAATGCTAAAACTTGACCTTTTAAATTAAAATTAGGTTTTTAGGAAACTACATCTGTCACGTTGAGCTTGGTGGCTTCCTAAGACTCGTAAATTAAGATCTGCAGTAATTTTAATGAATATATTTTGATGTTGTGTCAACATTTTCAAGACCTGCAAAACCAACAGTTTCCAACTGACCCAGTGCAAGATGTTAAAAAAATCTTGCCTATATAAAATATCCATTTGAAACACAAAACAGGCTGAGGCTGTAACTCAGGGGCAGAACACTTGCATATTTAGCATGTGCAAAGCCATGGGCACAATCTTTGGCACCAGAAACCAACAAAACAAACAAAAAAAACCATAAAACAGAGTCCTGGATTTTACTATAACAAAGTATGAACAGTTCATTGATGTGTGTGCAGAGTCAACATTGGAACTTACCTGTAGGAAATTGCTGTTTGTTGAGTTTTGTGAGGTATGAAGGAATATCTGTAATTAACTAGAACAACTCCTCTGTTTCCCAATTACAAATCTTTTAGGCTGCAGTCTAAATCACATGGTTTAACCAAAAGCATGTGGCTGAAACTATAGCACGGGGATGGAGCCAATGTGAGGCCACGGTTCATTCCCCAGGATCATTCAGTCAACCAACAAACGTATTCAAAAAGGTTGAATTCCGATGGAGGTATGAGAATCTAGCTATCTTCTATTAAGTCAGACAGTAAAAAGACTTTCAAAAATACAAAACAGTGCTTTTCTTCCTAACTTTTTGAGTAGAAAGTATATTTTTAATTAAAATTTAGTTAAGTAATGAGTTTTTATTTTAAAAAAAGTAAACATACATTATGAGTTCTTAGTTTTAATTTCTAGTATGATAAATATCGACAGACAAAACTCAATAGTCGAAGCTCATTGAACTCCTCATTATTATTATTTTTTTTTTATGGTGGTACCTGGGATTGAAATCACAACCTTGTACTTTTAAGGCAATAAAAATCCCTGGCCCATTCCTCGTTAATTTTTGAGAGTAAGTCCGAGGCCAAAACATTTGAGAATTTACTAGCTCAGGGGGGAAAAAAAGGAAGAAAATAAAAACAGATGAGAAAACTGATCTACAGTCTGAAAGCTACCTAGATTTGAGGGAGTAGGGTGTTACAGCTAAATGACAGTACAATTGAAGAGAAAAGGCTAATTAAGGTACTTTGAAAGAAGGAATGGTGAAGTTTGGTGACAATTTCAATATGGGGTAAGTTAGATGAAAAGCTTTAAAACTTGTGTAACATGTTTTAGTGTTGCAGTGTAGAAACAAATTATTAACAGCAACAGCAGGTTCATTAATTGATCCATTCTAAATACTGGTTTTGTATATTTGGGGGCAGGGAGAGTTGGTGATGGCTGAGGAGGAGCCACCAGAAAGAAGCAGGAAAATGTTCATAATTAGAAGTCAAGGATGACAGGTTAAGCAAGAGGCATCTCATAGATAGGGAGAGACTAGGATCAGGGGAAATGGGTCAGTGTCAAGTTCATGGCCTGTCTCATTTAACAGACGCCATCTTAGAAAGTTGGTATTAAGTCGGTTGTTGAAGGTCACTAGTGAATGGCTGCTGTTGTTGATGAAGCCCAGTACTCTGTAGAATGCAAGGAGGGTAAGAGGAGGGAAGAGGCTCTCTGAATGGAATGATCTTACCTTGCAGTTCTAACAGAGTTTAACTTTATGAAGAAGGAATGATCCGGGTGAGTAGCACGCGTCTGTAATACCAGCACTGTAGGAGCCTGAGGCAAGAGGATTTCGAGTTTGAACCTAACCTGGGCAATTTAGCAACGTGGTGAGGTCCTGTCTCAAAAGTGAAAAATAAATTTTAGAAAGGGCTGGGGATGTAACTCATTGCAAGGGCTTGGATTCATTCCTCGGTACAGCCCTCCCCACAGGGAAGATTAAATGGGAGGTGAAGCAGTGCATACAGGCCAAATTGAGGCCTTGGTAATGGACAGAGGAGTGAATTTATTGGCTAGGAATGTAGTTCAGTGGTAGAGCACTTGCCTAGCATTGGGTGACCCTGGATTTAATCCCCAGCACTACTCACCACATAGGCAAGCACATGCATGCACACAGAAAAAGAAAATTTTTTGGTTTTGAATAAGGAGTCGATAAAAATCTATTTGGGCCATAGTCATTATAAACAGCTATATTTTTAGGTAAGAGACATAGCATATTTGAAAATACATGTGAACTTATAAAGCCAGAAAATGAAATAACAGTGAGGAAGTATGGGTGTTTAGCGTTAAAGCTGGTATAGGTAATAACCAGCTCTTCTAGCATCGTGTGGTTTATTGGGTGTTTCTCATGTATTACTTGCCACCTATGGGAAGTAGATATGGCCGCCTCACTGAAGAGGAGATTGAGGTTCAGAGTCTGAGCAGCATAAGACCAGCCCAGAACTGCTTTAGCAAGGAGAGCATCCTGTCTTCTGAGGCGGTAGAGGAGGACTGTGAAAACCACTGATTGTTTGAAGTTATAATGGCAACAGTTGGGAAGCCAGTCACTTCAGGGGTGGCTATTTGGTGTTTGTGCCCCGTTGTCCAGCCAAGTCTGTAGAGTGAAAGAGGCAGGCAGGAAGTGCCCATGAATTTGTCTTTACCTTTATGCATGGGTGAGCCTTCCACCATGATGCGATAAGGAGGAACCTGTGAACATGCTATTGGGAGGAATAATACTCCCTTACTGCTGGATTCCCAGGGAGTACAAGGCCAGTTACTCTTAGCTCCAAACACAGCTATCACAAATCCTTTGGCTATTTAAATCTGTGAGTCATAAAGTGACATGAGGTCTTTCTTATCTCCAGTTATATTATCCCTCAGATACTGGGTAAAGCTTGCCCCTTGTTAATGAATGATTTAATATTAACCACATGAGTGAAAAGAGACTACATTTAAAGTGGCCCAGTAGAATTTTGTTCAGAGGTTATTTTGCAGTAATAGTTCCCATAAAGGAGATTATCTAGTTGTTTTAGGGACGATGTTTGGTGAACAACTGTGGAAGTAGAAATGTATTTCCATTGCGCAGTGGTGTGTACCCATTCGTGTGAGTTCCAGGCAGCTCATCTCTCTCAGAATGGTGTTGCCATTCTTCCCCCAGAGGTCCTCCTGCAAGTCATCACACAGGTGACTTGATGTAGACTGAGGACTTCCAACTGAACAGAACCTTTTAAGGAGAAGGTCACTAAGATGATATCTTAGAAGAAAGAATAATGTGAAAAGACAGTTGGGCTGGACATGTGGCACAAACCTATAATTCCAGCATTGGGAGGCTGAGGCAGGAGGATCAAAACAAGTTTGAGGGCAGCCTGCACTACATAGTGAGTTCAAGACTGGCCTGAACTGCATAGTGAGACCCTATCTCAAGACACCACCCCCACAATACTTGGGTGTTTCTCCAGCTCAGCCACTAAGCCTGGAAACTGCCACTGCTCCATAACTCATCTGAAGGGGGAAGTGTCTGAATAACTAATTGTTTTAAAGGTTTTTAAAAAATTTTTATTTTTAATGAGAATGTAGGTACGAAACTGTGCAGGCACAGTGTGGAGGTGGCAGTGTGTCTGCTGGGATGGTGATGTTCCTCTCCTGCACATGGGAACTCCCAGCATCCTGGGCTTTCAAGTGAGTTCCAAGTGAGCCATAAGCTTTGGCCTTATTTGATGTTGGGTCCATTTTGTGGCAGCCAAGCCTGTGGAGCTGTGCTTGCCTCCCCAGCAGCTGCCAACTGGGAGTAATTTTTGGCCCTTTCCCCAGAGTGTTTCAGGTTGAACCAGAAGCTAGGCTTTGTGGGGCACTGTCACAATTGGATAGCAGTGTGGAGATTGTTTGGACAGGAAAGCGGGTGTGGAATAGAGAAACTCCTGAGATCTGCTCCCTCACCCACTTCTTCCCCCTTTCCTCCACATGTGTGCCCTTCCTTTTGGTCCTGCTGCCTCCTAAGATAAAGCAGCTGCCCTGCCTGAGCCTTGGGGCAGGGGAGGGGTGAGGGATGGAAGGAGGAGGCACAGGTCCAGTTCCGAGTGGCTCAGCCCTTGGGTGTGCCTGGGTTGTGTTGATTGTTTTGGAGCCTGCTTCCTTTCCCAGGTGCCCATCTACTTAAGGATCTAACTGTGGTTTTTTAAAGTCTAGTGAGAAGGGACCTAAGGAGCAGAGTACTAGGGGTGTGGTCCACTTCCCCTGGGGTGCCTCCTTTACCCTCTGTTGGCACAGGGCCATTGATCCTTCTGAGTTTAACTCAGGTGATCTAAAAACAAGGCTGTCTTGGACCAGAATAATGAAGCCTCAATTACCTTATTACTGTAGTTTTCTAGACTAACTAAAAATATCCAAACTGGAAATAGCTTTTCCTCCTACCCCAAGCATGAGAGATTTTGAGAGCAAGCAAGTGGTGGGTGCCTTTCTTTTCTGAAGATACTGCTACTCTGGTTTGCGTTGTAGCTGCCATTCTGGGTACATGACTTAGCAAAACTGATGTGTGCGAATGAAGATAATTCAGATTATCTTCCCGAATCTCTGCTTAATTTGATTTTTGCAGTTCTTACAAGAGGCAAAGCAAACATTGAGCTTTGTTGGTGATAACGATAGCTCATGGTAACATCACTGAGTTGTTGTTTCATCATTTTATTTTTTTAAGACCTCTGCCCATTATGTGTAGATTTTTGTATCTAGAGAAACTAGGTTCATTTATGTATGGGTCTAGGTGTCTAGACAATGAACAGAAACCAACAGTATTTTAGGTTGCATAATGTTAAGTTCCAGTTCTTATAAGCATAGTTTACTTTGTATATTGTTTCATTTTTACTGTGCTGATTTAAATGTAACAGGGGTGTTTGAATGATGTTTATATTTTATTTGTCAACTGTTACTAAGTATCCTTAGGCTTTTGGTTACAAGGTTAACCTGCAACTCAACATTTAATTCAGTCCAATAATAAAATTCTTTTAAGTGGTACAAAGTACCAAATGACCAACTTTAGGGATAACTCAAGAAAGGCCTTTCTTCCCAGCATTACCTGTAGAGCATTCTGAGAATTCAGACTGATTTTTCTTTATTTCTGCACAGACAACAGTACATTATTAAATCCAGTCTCTGAAGACATGTTTCACTGGGATTTAAAAAAAAAATCTTTGTTTCAGTGTGGATTGTCATTGTTTGGCGCTTCAGCTAGAATCTTAGTTATGACCTCCAGTGCTGTGGAATATGTGTAGCAAGTTTTTCTCCAAAATCCTCCTGCCCCTGTCTTGTTTAATGAGAACTTGGCTCTCAGTTTCATTCCAACCTCTGAATATCTTGGACCTCTGCCAGCATGCCACTTGGGTTGTATGTTATTTTGGCTTCCTGTGGCATTGACCACACTATATTCTTTAAGTTAGCCTTGAAGATGCTTTTCTTACCCAAAGGTGTGCCTGAAGTACCCATTTTTCACATGACATGGAAATAGGAACAGGCTGTCAAGGATACTAGACTCTTCTGATTCAGGTCAAATATTTCACCGTTTGCCCTTGGAGTTCCTCTGTTACTGTTTTCTTAACCTGTCTCAGTCTCTTAATTAGAATGTACTGCTAGAGGACAAGCAGCATTGTCAGACTTGGTGCATTTTATAAAAATACACAAAAGTGCCAGACAAGCAGCTGTAGTGTGAATTCATCCAGATGCAATGCTGAAATTCCCGAGAGGGGCATCTTTATTGTTTTCTTTCTTTGTTCCAGAAGCAAAGGCCGATAATGAACCGAGCTGTTCACCGGCAGCTCAAGAACTGTTGACAAGGCTGGGATTTTTACTGGGAGAAGGGATCCCAAGTGCCACACATATAACCATTGAAGACAAAAATGAAACCATGGTAATGTTCAAGGAAGACACTGCATTTCCTATCTGCTCAGAGGATGAATGAAGCAATCCAATCTTCCCCCGGCCACGAGGGGGAAAGCCATTGTTAGGTCAAATGAGTTCTGGGCTGTTGTGAATTGAATTTATTGCAACAGTTTTTTTCTAGGTTTTTGTAAGATGGGGTGAGTGGGTGGGAAAAGAAGGGAGCAGAATTTAGGAAATGTCCACATTAGCCTTCTAGTCACTTCCCAGAGAAGACTAGCTACATGTATTAAAGTGGCTAAAATAATTCCTTTATAATGGTACTACTTTTATCTTTATAGTGCCGTTCTTCCCATCTATCTACTTTGGTATAGTTGTTGGGATTTTAGAGGGTCAGTGGGGTGAGGAAAAGATTTATAGGAGATGAAGTTGAGATGAAATGAGATGAGCTCTCATCTGTAGGGAAGGCACTCCCCCGTGCAAGGGAGCAGCAGCACTTCGGAGACGTGCGCATTCGAATAGCAATGAGGGGCTAGAACTTCTGCCTCCTATGAGGGTCTCTGAGGCAGGATGTGAGGGAGGTATTGTGGGTTGATTGAGATTGCAGTGGTTGCCAGTCTCCTTTCCCAGTCACAGAGCCCATAAATCTTCCGGAATTGAATCAAGTTGCTGTGGTCATGAAACATTGCAAAAACAGAGTCCCCGGGTTTTTTGTACAGAGGTCAAATAACCCATTTGTCTTCTGTAGACTTTAAATGAGAGGAAGTCTGCCTGTTTGCCATTTCTGTTTTACAAATGTGCTTTCTCAGTAAATTATTGCTAAGATTTCCCTCTTAACAAAAAGAAAATCACAAAGGAGGGAAGCCACACAAAGATCCTTCTCTTTAAACATTTGGAAGACCATATGTATATCCATCCATATCTGTGCCTATTTTTGTCTTCCTCAGAGTTCAAAAACTATCTTCCACGTTCCTTTTTTTCAGTTTTATTATTTTAGGATCAAAAACAAAAGCATGTGTTGAAGTATCCTGTGTAAGCCACACTAACGCCTCCTTCCGTTCGTCTTGCAGTGCACAGTTCTGAGTCAAGGCATCAGTCCTTGCTCCACACTAACAAGCAGCACCGCATCTCCTAGCACCGATAGCCCCTGCTCAACCTTGAATAGCTGTGTCAGCAAGACGGCAGCCAACAAAAGTCCCTGTGAGACCATTAGCAGCCCTAGTTCCACCCTGGAAAGCAAGGACAGTGGAATTATAGGTAAGAAGCACACTGCTCGGTACTGTAATGGCTCGATGCACATCAACCAGAGCACTCACCAGGCACTTCTTAAAAGGGTTTTAGTGTTTTCTGTGAAGGTCAATCTGCCAGGGCCTGCCCTGTTCTTTGCAAGACATCTCTGGGTCCGTGTGCAGCTGAGAACTGAAGCATCAGCTTTTACATTCCTTGATGTTTATTTGATTATATTGGGCTCATGTGGTTTAAAAAAAAAAACAAAAAAACAAAAAAAACATCAGATCGGGCCTGTGAAGATACAAAATTCCTTTCTCCTGACCAGTCAGTTCCACTTGTTGGGCATTGGGTCCTCCTAGGGCACATAGCAGGGCAGTGAAATAAATCTCTGTGTCTGAAGAAGTCTCCCAGCCTGATCTCAAGGTCACTTCCTTTCCCAGCAGCAGTCCAGGCATGTGCTCTCTGGTTTCTTATAATGGAGTCTGGCTGGTCCTTTGAGGCCAAGATTTTCTAAATAAGACTTCTCTGAGCCCCCATACGCCCACACCCACACATGGGTGTGATTCTTCTGACCTAAGGGTTAGAAGACGGGGTCCTAGGTGACTTGAGCAATGTTTGATTTCTTTGCATACTTTTCTTCTCTAGAAAAGTAGGATTTTGATTTAGTAGTTACTAGACCCTGGTGTTCTTAGGGAATTTAAGAGCCCTTACCTTTACATCCTATCCCAGAAAAACTGCCCATACATTTCTACATATGGACTGAAGTGTCTGTATGTCTCTGGTCTCCAGCTTGGTGCCTTTCAGGTAGCGGACCTATTGAGCACTGTGGAACGGATTGTTTAGGCCCTTGCTACTCTGTGATTAGGTTTTGATTTTGCAGTGGAGCTCTTCTGAACATTTAATACCTTCCCTTTTGCTGAGTTGTGCACCTCTTTAAGGGTTATTTATATTTTATGATGGACCGAACTCTCCTTCCACATTAATATGTAACCAAATGGAATGGCATTTGAGCTCCTTATTTACTTTAGCCATTTGCACTTTCTTTGCAGTGTAATTTGACAGACTGGGTTGTAGGTCCATCCTGTTTGGACTCTGGAGATGACACCAGGGTCTGGAAGTGGACTGCAGCTCCCCTGTACAGGGAGGGCCCCTCAGCTTCAGGAAGGCAGCTTCTTCCCTCACTTTTCACTGGGATCAGACTCTTTCTTCAGTGGGTTTTTGTTTCGTTTTTCTTTAATTGCTTTCTCAATATGCAATTCACATACCACACCATGTAAACCATGGAATTTTTAAAATATGTTCAAAAGTGTGTACCTATCGCCACAATCTGAGCTTACAACTTTTTCATAATTCCCCAAACGCTGCACTTGTTAGAAGTCACTCTTCATTCCCCCCAGGTTCCACAGTCCTATAGATTAGCTTATTCTGGACATTTCATTTGAATGGAGGATAAGTCTCTTGTACCAAATTTAAATTCTTTTACTCACCTTCAAGGCCTTCCAGTGAGTTTATTTTGCTAATTCCGTATTTTTCCTCTTACCACTTCCCCAGCTGCTTGTATAGTGCCAGCACTACTTCTGTTGCCATCCCCGGTCTCTTTGTGAGCTGACCACCATGGCTAGGCATTTGGTATGAATTCTGTAGTAGCCAGATGACTTTCTTCTCAGATTTCTTGGCTCTTGTGAAATTTTATCTCCTTCAAGGGTTTGGCCGATGCTACCTTTTTTAGTTTTTACGAGCTTTTTCTTATTATTGCATGTTCTGACCATTGGCATTCCATGCCTCCAGTTGTAACCAAGTCAATTTTTTGGTCTTAACAGTTAAAAGATGGTTTCAGTGTTAGAGATCCACCCATTCCTAATGCCCCCCCCCACAATGAGATACAATGCTGAAAATTTTTATGTATTTTAAACTGAAGAAAGGTTGTGGTTTTGGCTTTATGTATTGAAATGAAAGATTGATCTGCAGGAGGCTCTTAACTAATATTTGATTTAATGGCCTGCCTGCCAACCCCAGAGTGATCATACGTGCTCCCAGTAGCACCTGAACATTTTCCTTCAATGTACTTACTGTACTGTTTGATTTTGTTTCTATATGAACAGGGATCCCATATTACCCTGATTATCTCCTGAGTTCATAGCAGTGTTGGGAGTGAGAAATGAAAGAATTGTTGCAACTCTCAAATTGCACTGAAAGAGGGAGAATTTTGTTAGTTTATAAAGTACTGTGAATGATTCCCATTCTAAGCTGACTTTGTGAAGCTTTTTAACATCTGTGTTTTAAGCTCTGCCTTCCTAATAAAGTAGTGCCTTGCATATAATTGAAACTGTCCTCTGTTCCTTGGCTTAAGCCAGTGTGTTAATTTAACTCAGGTGAATATGGGAAGTTGTGTAAGTTGAGATGAAAGTAGAAGAAGTAAAGAAGGGGCTGGTAAGTCGCGCTTTCCTGGAACACCCTGACTCTTGGACATCATGCTTGCTACTGCATTAGCTATTTTTTTTTTTTAAGGGACAAAGTCCATAGGGTAATGAGGGAACCACTGTGCTGGTGACAATGTGCCTCTGTCTTCTATCTGCAATGACCTGCAGAATTAGAACCTGTTGCCAAGGGACACATTGGAGGTGTGGTAGGGAGGAGAAGGAAGAGGAGCAAGAATTTCCTCTCCTGGAAATCTTCACCCACAGACCTTTGAAGTGGCAGGAGTGGTGGAGACATGGAGGGAAAGAGCTTCCTCTTAAGTCAGTGTGGGGAAGGCAGGTTCCATTGCCGCCTCTCAGTGGAGCTGCACCTGTGATGCATTTGTAGTTCTGTGATGATTACTGGGGCTGGGATATGCCTTTTGCCAACTGAGGAACATGCTGACTTTGTAAGGTATAGCCTGGGGTTGGCAGCTTTTGGGCATCTTAAATGTTTAACAGAGCAAAATGTTTTAAGAGCACTGCAATCCTGGCAGGCAGAGGTGAAGGTAAGATACCTTGGTTGCTTGCTTCAGAAGGCCTGGCCGCAGGTTGTAAAATGGACTGATGAGGATCCATGTTTCAAATTGCATAAGGCCTGAAGAAAGGAGGACGTGGCTTTCCACTTAATTTTCCATTTTAAGTAGTCTAAGACTTGCCAACCATTACAGCAGGGGTGGCACGGCAAAGGCCTTGGGGTGAACTGGTACAGAGTGCACAGAGCTGCCGCAGCATTCCACACTTTGGGTAGCACTAGGTTCAGAGCACTGTTGCATTCCCATTATCAGCACAGTTTATTCAGGGCACTTAGGGGACATTTCGAACAGTACTAACCCATCCTTAAACATTCCTCAGCTTCCCTTGACAATTTGAGCTGGCTTTCACCATTTTGAATATCTGTGCCTAGCAGATGCAGGAATGAAAAACCCATGTTCCCACATGCCCAGGCAGCCTTCCAGTGCTGCCACAGGTGCCCTGCCCATGTTCTCTTTCCACAGCTTAACAGGAGAAAGGGCAGCCAGTGACCATTAGAAGAACTTATTAGCCCCATTCCAGGGCCAGGACTTAATAGAATTCTCCACCGTTTTTTAAACTTTATTATGTTATCCAGAGAGGGGGGGTCACACTTTATCCTATTTCAAAAGGTTCAAGTTTTTCCAACATAAATGTCTTTAGAAGTTTAATTCTGTCCTGTATAAATACTGTCTAAAATGAATGGTATTAACTGAATTCCCTATTAATATCTTCTCTGTTTTTTAAGCAAAGTTTCTTGTTCTTTACATATTAAAATCAGAAACATCACCTAGAAGTTCATGTCTGATTTTCAGATTTACAGTGTGAAAAAGCTTCCAAATGTGAAACCCAGCTGTACTCAATCACCATAAAATAGTTTATAATTAACTTTCTTTAGAAAGAAAAACCTTGTAAAGAAATATGCTTTTAAAGGTGTTTCCTCTATGCCTGAGAAAACATTCTTTTAGTGACATTCCTTTGAGTACAGCTTGCCTCTAGCTGTTACAAATGGAAATTGTAAATTGTATTAATCCCAACTTAGGAAAAAACGTTGTGTATTCATTGGAATGTAGATGAAAACCAATCTGATTTTAAAAAAATATTGCTGAAAATAGTGAGTTTTAAAGCACTTTCTGATTTAAATATGTTGAATTTTTGTTTATGCCCACATGATAAATATTTCATGTATATGTATTTATTTTTTAAAAATGGGCTATTTCTTTAGTTAGAAAGAAAGAATAGAAATTGGATGAAAGAGAAATAAGCAAAACCTGCTTTCCTTTCGAGATTTTTATATTAAAAAAGAAACCCTTCCTTTCCATTAATAATAAATATGGTGAAAAGGACTTAGAGGTAGCAGTTAGAAAAATTCTGACTGAGGGTGGTGGGACCTATAAAAGGTAGTCATTCTTCCATTCCTTCTTTTACCTACTTTGACCTGTTGAGATGCATAATTGCCAAACTACTTTTGCAGCATCCTGTGTCTATTTCCTCTTGACAGGTGATGTTAGGAGAGCTCATGAGAGCAGGAAGACTGCATGTCTCCCCACAAGGCAGGTGCGTCCTCTACCTGACACCTGAGCTAGAGCACCTGCACCACATGTACCACTGAGGTGGTTTTCATGATGGTGGAATGTTCCGGGTTACAGCCCTTCCTTTTCTTTGGGTGCTTACATTGTTTCTTCTTGTTGGGTTTGAAGCAGGAGGCAGGCACAAACGCAGGGGAATACCTTTGCAGGAACATTTCCCCTGCGGAGAGGCTTGCAGTGCTGAACACAGGTTAGTACCCTGCTGATACTTGCTGGAGTGTGATAATATTTGTTTTTATGCCCCGTTGCTTAGGAAATTTGAAAAAAGTTTTCAGAGACTGACTTTTATCTTGTCTTGCCTTTCTCTTGCCTCCTTCCAGTCTTGTAAAATAAAAGTGATTCCAGAGGTAGCTTTAGACTGTTTATTTCCTGGACTTCAGGTCCCCAGAGTGATGATCAGATGGAGGGGTACACAGAGATGAGTTAATTGTACTTTCCTTTTATTTTTAACTTGTTATAAATCCTGCCCTTTTGATTTTATGCTAATGCTGCTTCATTGCCACCTGTATTGCTCCACTTGCTAAATTGAAATGCTTTGAAATTGATTTGGTAATAACTATTTAGAGTGTTCCAGATCTGGGGTAATATTCATTTTGCTCTGTTGCCTGCAATTTTAAAAATCATATCTCATTATACAAGGCTTTTTAAAAATCTCTGGGGTGAAAGAGGAAAATTTTTCTTTATATATATATAATTTGGTAATGTATTCAATCTGGGAAGAAAACCTTGGTGATGGTTCCAGTCAGCAGAGTGCCTGCTGTACTTTTATTCATGCTGTGTCAGATTATTCAGGCTGCTATTTTAGTGCACCAGGTATCTGTGGGCACCTACTATGTCCCAGGAGCAAGTTTGTTCAAGTACAAGAACAGTACAGATAATGCATAGTATCTGTTTCAAAAACTTGTTCACCTGGGGGATGACAGTCTGATCTGTCCTGTCTATTGTTGAGAGGAATTGAAAACATGGCATTGATTGACATCTCTGATGGAAGATGCATGCTGTAGGTATATAACCTACCAACCAATAAGTGCCGTGAGCTCTCCTCCAGAGTCTGGAATTCCCAGGAGTCATTAGACTGAGAAGCTCCAGCATGGATGCATCGGGTGTACAGATATGCAAAGCTTTACCCAAACACCACATGCTCCCATGAGAAGACATCATGTTATTTAAATCCTCAGATTCTATCTGGAGCCTCTTTTCTACTGTGTCAAACTGGGTTGGGGCAGTGTCCTTGCTTAGAGACACAGGCCTGGCCTCCCACGCTGCCCTGCCTGCAGCCTTCCCTTTAGGTGTTTCCACAGTCGAAGGGCCTGATGAATGCAGCTGGCAACCTCGCCTGGGCTGCTGGCCTTGCTGCATGTCATGGCAGAGTGCACCTTGCGCAACGCAGGCAAGCACTGAGCTGGAGATTCGGTACAGAGATCTGGCTGTCACAGTCCAGTGCACAGGGCTCCCAGCATAACACCAGAGAGGACAGGGCTGGGTGAAAGTGCCAAGCTGTCATCTGAGGCTGTTACCGAAGGAGAAGCCAGAGAGCCCCTGAAGCTGAAGGTGTTTGGGGTGCCCCACCTGGGACATTCCCTCTGACATTTCAGGAGAGGTATCTTGTGGGTTTCCCCCTTGTTAGGCTGAAGAAGATGAACAGAAATGATTGCAGGTCAGCCAGCAACTGTTCTGTGTGTGGCTTGTTTGTTTGCAGATGGGGCAGGTCTGGGGTGGGAATGGGGAGAGAAGCATTTTCCAGCGGTATTGACCAGAAATATTAAGGCAGGCTGGTTTGGCCCAGGCAACCTTTCCCTTTGTCACTTGGGGAAATCCAGAGCGTGGCCTGGCATCCTGGATGGCTGATGGGTGTGAGGTATGAGTGCAAAGGAGAGGAACGAGACCTGTCAGGTACAGGGACTAGAGAACAGTCACATTGCTGCCTTGACTCGTCTTTTTGCTCTTGCCAGAGTCTCTGAGTTCTTTTCCTGCTGTGAAACATAACTTTCTGAAGTTGTCAGTGATGTTTATTCAGTCAGGTCAAAGGAGGCCCAGTCAGTACATGTAGTAGCTGAATTTTTCTTTTTGAGTCAGTTCTTTACTTCTTCCGCTTATATAAGCAATCCTTATACTCCATTCTTGTTTGATTTTAATTTGGTAGTCCAGTGTTTTAACTTTTAAACTGTTCCTGTCAACCATTAAACTGAATATGGAGGTTGACAAATACTTGTTTTTTTAAACACTGCTTAATTTTTCTTCAGCTTTACAGGAAGAAAACAGTGTTGTACTCAGGAAATAAGAGACACTTTACATAGACGTTTAGTTCTAATTTTTTCAAACACAGGGTAGGATAAAGTTTGTATAATGCCCTTATTTGGAATATGGAGAATGAAAGAATATCTGTGGTGTGTCTGAAGAAAATTATAATCTCTATTCCCCCTCCCATCCTTTAGAAATATATATTTTGTCTGTATTTTATATCAGCTTATCAGTATATCTGGTAGCACATGGCCAAGATTTTACAGATCTTGTAGCATGATCCGAACAGTATGGAGAGCACTTTGAGGTTTTTAATGCTGTGGGGCTTTCCTATCCAGCAGGCTGTCATGGGGATCAGCAAGCTGAGATACAACAAGAGCTTAGAACAGAGCCTGGTACACAGAAGGCACGGTTAGAATACACATTAGCTGCTGCTGCTATTTCCTAAAGATACTTATTTTTACCTCATTCCTCCCCTGTTGATTAGAAATGCTCACACTTGTAACCCACATGCAATCATTTATATATAAACCAAAGCTTTTCTTTTTCTGTGTAGTCATGAGTTAGATAATGTAAATAATAACCGCTAGAAAAAAGACAATAAGTCAGGTTCATATGATTTTGTTCAGTTTTCTTACAAGTGGGCAGAAGGTTTTAAGGTCCCTGCTAGACAGTGGAAAGGAACACAATTGCATAAGGTGATTTCTCCCCGCCCCATACCAGGGATTGAACTCAGGACCTTGTGCTTATGAGGCAGGTGAGGCACCACTGAGCTGAATACCCAGCTCCATTAATGGGAGTAGTTGCTTTGCTCATGAGTGGCATGCTGTCAGGTGATTTTGGTTTTTTTTTTTAGGTGATTGTCATAGTCACTTTACTCATAGCTGAGACACAGTACATACAGCTGAGACCTGACACTCATAATTTAAAAGAGGAGAGGTTTATTTTGGTTTGCCATTGCAGTCCATGGTCAGCTGGCCCCCAGGCAGGATAGGCATGGTAGGAGGGCCTGGGCAGAGGAAAAGCTGCACACAGGAAGTGGACAGCAAAGGAAGGAGCCAGGAGCCTGGGAGACATCCTTCTAGGTCAGCCCCCAGTGACCCACCTCTTTCAATCCGACCCATCTGCTAGCATTCAGCAATAGCACCCCCATGTTCTAATCACTTTTTTGTTTTGGTACTAGGGATTGAACTCTGGTCCTTGTGCTTGCGAGGCAGGCAGCGGAACCACTAAGCTAAATCTCCGGCCCTCCAGTCACCTTTTTCAAGTCCTGACTCAGTCCGCCTGAGAGTTTTGGGGGTCATTCTTGATTTAAACCATGACTAATACTTGTAAAGATAAAGATGTACCCTTCTGATGCTGGACCTGAAGATTCAAGCTGCTTTGTGGATCTTCAAAAGGAGGAAAAGGCAGATTTGAACCCAAGCCCCCAGTAGCTCAAAAAGAAATCTGTATGTGGCCTATGTTTGATCATAGTGACCCTTAATTGCTAAACAAATCTGGTTTCATACTGTAGTTGTGTTTTTTTTTTTTTGAGACAGTCTTGTGTAGTTCAGTTCAGGTTGGCCTTGAACTCATGTGATCCTCCTGCCTCAGCCTCCTGAATGCTGAGATTACAGGTGTGTACCACAACACCTGGCTCTCTTGATCTTTTAATCAATAACTTGATTTAGATCCTGCCCAACTGTCCACTGGCCCCTGGGCCACACTGATTTTTTTCTCCCTATTTGATTATAAATATACATTCAACATAAAAAGAACCTTTGAAAGGCAAAGAGAGGCTGAAGAAAAACTAAGGAGACAAGTTTTATTGCAGAGCCTTCCCTGGCTAAATGTTGTGTGACTGGGGGGATAACTATCTGGCTGATCTTTTTTTTTTTTTTTTCATAGATGTAAGATTTAATTTTGGCAGTTCTATTTTTTTTATCTCATTGAGTTTATTGGTACATTTTAGGTATACAGTAGTTACATTCATTATTGGGATCTTGTACCTTTACATGACAGGTCTTGGTTCTCATTTTTTCCCCTTGTCCCTGCCCTCCTTTCATCCCCTCCTCCCCTCCTATTTACAAACACTTCATTTCCATTTTTTCGTTTTCTCATATTTTTCCCCTTATTAGCTTTCCCCTACCCTTCCCACTTTCCCTACACCTTTAGCCCCTTTCTTCCTGTTTCACATTGTCCATTATATCATTAGGATCTTATGTACTATTACAGTTTATTCACACCAGAGAAACGATTCAGTTCTTACACATGTGTGACTTATTTATTTCACTTAGGAGTATACACTCAATATGTATCCATTTTCCTATGAATGAATCTAATTTCTCATTCTTTATGGCTGAGTAATATTCCATTTTATAGAAAACCACATCTTCGTTATCCAGTTTCCAACTGATGGGCAAATGGGCTGTTTCCAAGTTTTAGCTATTATAAACTGTGCCACTATAAACATAGGTGCACATATATCACTGTGATATGATTCTTTTAATTCTTTTGGAAAGATACCCAGCAGAGGGATAGCTGGGTCAAATGGGACCTCTAGTCTCAGCTCTTTGAGGTATCTCCATATTGATTTCCATAGTGGTTGCACCAGTCTGCACTCCCACCACCAATGGAGAAGGGTTCCTTTCTCCCCGCAACCCCGCCAACATTTGTTATTGGTTGATTACTTGACAGCAGCCATTCTTTGTGGGGTGAGGTGGAATCTCAGTGTTGTTTTCATCTGCATATCTCAAATTGCCAGTGATGTGGAACATTTTTTCATATATTTACTTGCTGTTTTTACTTCTTTGAGAAATGTCTGTTCATTTCAGATGCCCATTTTTGAATTGAGTCTTTATATTTGGGGGAGGGGCTGGTTGTTTTAAGTTCTTTGTATATTCTAGATAATAAGATCTTCATGTGCACACACTGTTTTTCCCTGCAGATACTACAGAGCCTTTTTATGTGTTGTACCGGTGCAAGCAAAGGGTGCTTCAAAAATGCACTGTACATGCAGTGTGGACTGGTGTTGGATACACCACTGACCACGTGCGGTCAGTTTCCTATCTATAAAGTGGGATGGTTGGTTCCTAGCTTGGCTACCTCTTCTCCCTTGTGATCATTTCTGTGCCCTGACGTCCTAAGAAGGTGCTTTGGAAGTTCTGCAGCCTTGTGTATTAACAAGTCTGGTTAAGTGTGCTGTCACTACAGTCACTAAGCTAAAGGAACTTTCAGACTATACAAAGATAGTGTGTGTGAGTCAACAAGAGTACCAGGCCCAGTTTAACGGCATACTGTGATGCACAGTTTAACCTGAAGCTTGGTGAAACCTAAGTAGTCACAAATCCTCATATTGCAGAGTCCCGCATGATGGAAGGGGGTTGGGTCATGATGACAAGCCCTCAAGTGAATAAAATGTTGGAATTTTTTAGTTGTTAGGGAATTTTAAGTGTTGTCCAGAATTTGGAAAATGTTAAGTAGCGCTTACTTTTTAGAGGGTCTTTTTTTGTCATTATAGATAACATATTGCCATCATAGAGAAGATGCATGCGTGTCATACATGTTCTTGAAAGTGATTGCGTTAACCTAAGTATGAGTTTGAGTTTCTGTTAGTATGGAAGAAAAATAGGTATTTTTGAGGAGCTTATCGGGAGAACCAGCTTCTCTCTCAGTACCTGTGGAGCTGCCCTATTTGGTGTCTTCTTAGGTTAGCAGGAAAAGGAACACATCTGTCTTTGTCAACGTTGAGCTTCCAGCTGTGTGAGCTAGATCTGGTACTGAATCCCAGGGGAGGGTGTTTGTGGCGTGGGTCGTTCTCAGTGGGGCTTCTCTGTGGGAAGACCTGGGGCTACTGGGCCTCACACCTCCCTGCCTCTCAGTACGGATGAATGGTCACGGGCTGCCTCTCTCACATTTGCTTCCTAAAGGCAGTGGGAGGGCTGCTCTTCTTCCTCATTAGAGCTTCCCACTGCTAAACACTGACCTTGTGATACCGTCCCTTTGAAGTGGCTGCCCCATCTGGGAATTCTCTTTCCAGCCACTATTCCTGTAGCTAGGATTTCTCCCCCACCCACTTTCCTTCCTCTCACTGCCCGGGCTCGAGTATTTCCACCCACCAGATCTCTGGTACCACGTAGAGGGTAAGAAAGGGACTTTCAGCTTGTCCTGCACTCCGGGCTTTCCCTGAGCTGTGTGCAGCTGCTTCCTGGGGCCCTGAGGCTGCAAGTCCTACTGTGAGTATTATCCATTGTAATAGGAAGTCAGGTAGTCCAAGCCCCTGTTTCCTAATTAAGACTCAAATCCTTGTGGCTTTAATTTAAAAGTGCATGGCACTTACGGAGAGCAAAGGAAGAGGACAAATTCAGACATTTTTCTTCTCTACCTACTCCCTCCTTTCCTCTGTCCCTTCTTACCCCCTCTTTTCTTCTGAGCGCTATCTGGGGTTGAACCTAAGGCCTGCACTGAACTATATCCACAGCTCCCCTTCCCCATTTTTATTTTGAGACAGGTCTCACTAAGTTGCCCAGTCTGACATGGAGCTTGTGATTCTCCTGCCTCAGCCTTCCAGAGTGCTGGGATTACAGGCATGTGCCACCATTCCCAGCTACTTAGTCATATTTCTATTTTCCAACTACCCTCAAATGAAACAGCCACAACAATAAAACTAAGTAAATCATCCCCACCCCCAGTGTGGAACTTTTCTCCGTCAGATGTTGAGGTAGCCTGGGAATCTAACTTTTTACAGTATATCTCAGAAAAGCAATCTGTATTATAGAACTGTCTAATGTTTTTATGATTCCAGCTTATTAACAGTTACCATTAATAATTAATTAGTGTAAATAAGCAAAATCATCAATAAACCATTTCTATAAAGCATTAGCTTAGTCTCTGCCATATATTGAACCTTCAGTAAATGTTGGTTGCTGCTATCCTGCCACTGCCACCACCACTGACATTGTTATGATGGTGTTATATTTGCTATACTTAGGTTCATATAAATGGTCCATTTGAAAACACAGTTAAAAGCAGTGATTGATCCCAAAGAGATGGAGGTATGGCTCATTGCTACTAGACTATTTAGAAATGCTAGAATAATAATGACCAGCAACCACAAGGTGAGACTGACCCCAAGTCGTTCCAGATTGGCTTATACTGTACATCTGTTAGAGACATAATGTCAACCATCTTAAACCAGTAAAAGTGAGCTTATAGATGTATAGTAGCTGTGTAAGTGGAGCTAAAGTTCACTCATTTGCTCTTTAATTCAATAAGCAAACATTTATCAAGGACTTGGTATGTGCCAGGCACAGTGGCTGTCTAGAGAAAGAAAAGAGCAGCCTGCCATTCTCTATAGAGTCTTCCCCATGTAAGTGGGGTTTTTAAATAGGGAGGCAACCAGAGGGGCCTAAGTCCAGGCTCTGGAAGCAAGGACAGTTCTTAGAATTGTGGCAGGATGTCCTGTGGTCACAACAAGGAAATTGTTTTGTCTTTACTTATAAATCTTAATGTTGTAAAAATGAAACCAAACCTGTTCAGACCCTTTGATCCTAAATAACTGGCTATATTTGAGCTAATTCACCCCCGTTCTGATACAGTGTGGCTCTTTATGTCATGTGGATGAAGCTGCTCGCTCCAGGCAGCTGGCTTTGTTGGCCTGGTGCATTCCCATTTACTAGGCTCACAGTCAGAGGCCTGGGCTGCTGGGATCAAGATAGAGACATGAGCTAGTGTTGGGTCACCAGTGAGGCAGTGTAACTGGCCCCGTGACCTGTGTTTGCAGGGGATCCCATCCAGCTCAGCGAATGTAAATTGAGTGGCTGTTTGTAGAAGCTATGTAGGGTGAGTATCACTTCTTTTATCGCATTCCTCTGCTCTCTTGCCAAGATGTTTATAAAAGGTTTTTTTCTGTAATATTATTTTTCTGGGCTCATTTTTTTTCCTTAGAGGTTAAGTTTTCTACACCATAGCATACTTTCCTGTGCTGGTCAAGGAGTGAGTCTCCATTTTGTGCTGCTAAAGGAGCAAGTTGGGTCAGTCTGTCTGGGTCACTCTGAATAGATACTGTAATAATTTTAAGGATCAGATTCTCTGCCTGCCTTTACATTTTTGTTTCTACAGATTTCCTTTTGCATCTTTTCTGTGTTAACTGTGTGTTCCCTGCCGCCTCCCCCAAACAAATGTTCATTTGGTTAAGATTTAAAGGAATTTAATGAGATATGAACAACTTATCTTGGTTAAAGACCTTATCTCCCAGTTGCGTAGATAGGGTGCTAAGTCTCAAGTACTTTTAGACAGCTTTTTCATTATCTTCCTATCAGAAAGGGTTTTTTTTTTCCTTTCCTGTAGAGTGATTTAGCAGTTTATTTCCCCTGATAAGCAACATTTCTCTTTAATTTACCAAAACACATTGTATGAAACATACTTTGGTAAAAATCTGTGTGGGCTGGAAAACTTTGCATTGATCCTAGTGAGGGCACTGTATGTGTGTTAACTCTCCAGCAGCCCAGGCTATGCCTGGTGTCCTTCAAAAAAATATTTTGATCTCTCATTTCAGCCACAATTACAAGTTCATCCGAAAATGATGACCGGAGTGGCTCCAGTTTGGAATGGAATAAAGATGGAAGCCTGAGGTTAGGGATTCAGAAGGGAGTACTTCATGATCGAAGGGCAGATAACTGCTCCCCAGTGGCAGAGGAGGAGACCACTGGGCCAGCGGAAAGCGAGCTGCCCAAAGCGGAGTCCTCAGCTGGAGATGGTCCGGTCCCTTATTCTCAGAGCTCCAGCTCGCTAATAATGCCACGGCCCAACTCAGTTGCAGGTAAGACCCCGCCTCTCTCTTGGGAAGGGTTACCTCGCTGAGTCTGAAGGGCCCTGTCCACTGTCTTCACATGGGTCTCTAATCCAGAGGACACCAGCCAGCCCTTGATCTTGGCCAGGCATTTACCTTTCCTATGCTTCAGTGTATCCAAAGGACTGTGCAAAGGACTGTTCTTAATGGTCTTTAAGTGACCTCTTTGCCTTGGAATTCTTTGAAATCTATGACTTGGACTATTTGCCTCTTTGGATTTAAAGGAAGAAAGCACAAACAGTGTCCTTTGGTGTTATTTTAACCTTGAGTAAATTTGTGGCTTTTTATGGTATCTTGGTAAACTGGAATTGCTTAGAGTGAAGTTGTTGATTAAACTTTTGCTTTTGTGTGACTGAAGCCTGTCATATAGACGGGGAGGTTAGATGTTTTCTGTCTAATTCAGTTGTAATGGAGCTCACAGTTTGAATCATATGCAGCTCAAGTGAGAGCGAGATGTAGCAGCTGGAGGAGAACACAAAGGACAGAATGGGTTGGTGATTGGACTGGTTAACAGCAAGAAGTGTTGTCTGTGGAGGGTGGGTAGAGATGTTTTACCTCGAAGCCTTTGTGCCTGTTTTTGAAGGCCTCGTATTTCTACGCTCCAAACTTTTGGGCTGAATTTAGAAGAGAACTTGTTATGGTAATTCTTTGTTAACAGTGTAGTACGTTTTGTGTGCCCTTCTAATGTGCAGACCAATATTCTCTCCCTACATCAAAGGAGTTTTCTGTAATTTATACAGCTCCTTTGGGGTATGCTAGGTCATTCTAGCTGTTGTTGGGTGTTTTTTACGATAGAACTCTTAAGCAGCTGGTAAATAAATGGCTGTACTGGAAAAGTTGTGAGGCACAACTCTAATTCACTTTCAAAGGAAGCAGAATGGCCTTGTTCCAGAAGAGGGATTTGGCATGTCTGCCAGAGAGAACTACTAGAGAGCATTAACTGTAGTGACTGATGATTCTTCCAAAAGCTTTTGTGTCCTCTAGCTCCCATCCCTTTGACATATTTTGCACCCAAGGTGTTTTCAGTCATACTTACCTAGTAATGATGAGTGGGGTCACTGGTGCTACTCTCGAATTTGACAGCTTTATTTTTCCAACAAAATGGCTAACTTGCATTCAATTTAATCAGTCCTTTTTAAAATTAGTGAACATGTTAATATGTTAATTTTAGCAGTGTTAGAAGTGCCCCATTGGCATCATGTTTTCTGTTGGATGCTCTTTTATGTGGTCTCCTGCCATGTGAAGTGACAGTGGGTGTGAGCTGAGCTTTTCCAGGAGACTGCGGAATTATAGAGCAGAGCTTTCCCATTTCCGCTGTGCTTATTTGTTAGCACCATGTATGCCCTTGAGCTAGACTTCCTGTGGAATGGGAGGGGTTTGCCTCTGGGCTTGAGCATGGGCTGTCTGACATAATGGATTTTTCTTCTTCTATTGCATATTTTCAAAACTAAATGAGTATTTTGAAAGGAAATAGATATATAGTATCTATTAACAAGCTCGGAGTCTGATAGATTCCTTGTTGCCCACTGTCCTACCCCTAAAGCTGCATGAACCTCAGTTGAGAAGGAATCGCAAGATGTTTCAAGTTTCATGGAAAAGAATAAATTTCCATTGTATAGAGCGGTGATGGTGAGCCATTTAGAGCTTTCAGTGATAACAAACAGCCGCTGTGCACGTGAGCCCGAGGTTTACCACCACTGATAGCGACTATATGCAGCACTATTTGTTTAGTGATTAGAGGGCAGGCTGCTACAAACAGTGAACACTGAATGTTAGATAGATTGGAATAAAATGGAGGATCAAACGCTGAAATCTCTTGGAAGAATTTGCATGTAAGATCCACATAAACATAAATAGATTGCTGTTTGGTAAGGAAAGGCATTTTGGTACATAGGGGAATGGATACCAGGTCTCTGTTCACTGCACCTCACCCCAGTGGGACCCAGCCCTACTTCATAAGACTTCCAGCCTTTTCTGTCATTTTTTTTTTTTTCCTTACCATTACTGAACCGGTTACAAAGAACTGCAGCTACTTGTTTGTTTGTTTATTTGGTACCAGGGATCGAACTCGGGACCTTGTGCTTGAGAGGCAGGCGACGGAACCTCTGAGCTAAATCCCCAGCCCGGCTACTTGTTAACTGTGTAGCCCATTTTTTTTGGTCTAAGATTGTAAAAGTAAGTTGATTAGGTTTAAAGATTGCGTTACACAGAGATGTTCTTCGTCAAGGTGTTTATTAAAGTGGATTGATTTGAAATGCTGTATATCACATCAAAACATAGGACATGGACACATTTTTGTTAAATAATAGGATGTGGAGCCTTTAAAATTATATCAGATAATGTAGAAGTTGGGCAGTAGGTTCTACTATTTTTTACTATTTTTTTCCTTTTGAAATATTTTCTGAGCAGATCACAGAACACTGTGTTTAATTTTCTAGGAAACCAGCAAACACAATTACCAGTTGAGTTCCAGTTTTCTTGAAACACTAACTGGTAATTGCTCTGACTCACTGGCATTTGCCTTTGATAGGTTAGTCCACAACCTACGGTTTTAGTACATTTTTGCTCTTTGGTTCAGCTTCAGGAGGTATCTTCCTTGTCCCTGCTTCCCCATAAAACAACTTTTTCCCACAGCATTTTGAAATGTGCTTTGCACCAGGCATTAGACGCAGTGTGTGCGTCCACATGCACAGTAAGTGTGTAATTGATTTTGTTGTATAGATGTTAGCAGTAGGTTTACTACAGCAGGAAATTATTGCTTTGCCTCTGATTTTTCCTGCCCCTGAATAGCTTTTAGGACTTTGAGGGTGTTTGTTGTTAATACTAATGTAAATCTAGTAGCATCTGAGACTCTACCATAAGTGTGCATGAGAAGGTGGAAGGATCCAAGCCAATTGCTCTGCTAGAGGGGGAGCACTGGGCACATAGCTGAGTGGCTGAAGCTTCACTGAATCTGCTCTCAGATGTCTGTGTGTGACTCCAAAAATACCTTACTTGGAAAGCAGGGGTGGCTGCTTGCAGCTGGTCACTTGAAGTCCTGCTTAATCACATTTGAAGTGTGAGTTGCTCAAGTGGAGTTGCTGAAGCTGATTTATTGCTTGTTTTGGAACTGATGCTCTGGGGTAGGAAATCCGAAAACAAACACCTGAAATCTCACCACCTCCTGCATCCGTGTCAAAGTAGTGCTACTTTGCAATTCGTTGTTTGGAATGTCCTCTATAGTTGCATATTTTTAATGCTTTAGTTGCTGCAGAATTTCAAACTGAATGTTGTGTTCTAAGAAGTCAAGGAAAGAGGGGAAACAGGAAACCCTTTTGAGGCTCTAAGCATCTTTGTACTGTCTAGGGCTGAAGCAGCACATAGAATATTCATGGCTGCTCTGGCTCTTTGGTGAGTTGTGGGTGATAACTGTGATGGTCTCCTCTGTGAGCCACAGTGGCTGCATTCACCCCCAAGGTGTGTGTGTCAAGCTGGTGGGTCAGAGTCCCAGGTCTGAGGCAGAAGCTCAGAAATATGTTCTAAACTGTGTTCCCATAGGGAGCCTGGAGAGATGGGGGCCTAAAGGAGTAGGGTGGTCCTGCTGTCCCTCCGCAAAGTTTCACACACCCTGGTTATGAAGGACCTGGAGAAAAGCTGGAAGCTGCCATTGGATTACTCTACCTTAGATCTATTTGGAAGTCCTGCATAAGGAATTAGGTCACTCTTTCTAATGGGAGAGATTTGTGTGGTCCCTGGCTTATGTGCGGAGTATTTATTTACATACATACACAGTGAATGACTAGGCTGTAGATACACACTAAAAAGATTCAAAAGCATAGTCTGATGCTGTTACATAGGCAAGGTTTCAGATGTTTCTCTGCTAGTTAAGTAGGTGAGCACATGGGGACCGTGCTTGTCCTTACAGGATGCAGCAAGAGGGAAATAAGGCACCCCCAAGTCAGGTACAGAGTCTCCCCAGTTCTTGTCAAATGACAGAATGAGAGGGAGTGGCATGGATAATGAAACTAGAGGAGCGGAAGTAGTAAGGGTACAGGGAAGAGAGCTTTGGGGAGTAGCTGGACAGTGGGTCAGAGCCTGTGGAGGTAGCAGGAGGGTTTCCAGAAGACAGATGGCCCACCTTGACTTTTTCAGTCCCTTGCATCCTGGTTCCACAAATGCCTTCGTCAGTGTCAATTAGCTCTTGGGGTGCAACTCCCTCTAGGCTCCTCATTTGCCCTTAAATGATATGTATATTTTATTATCTTGGAAGATAATCATACATCTAAGATTGGCAGGACTTATGTTGGACCATTTAATCTGTGAGTCAAATTATATTTTATTTAAATCTATCTCTTTTGACTTAGGACATATATAAGGGCTTTTGATTGTTTAAGGCAAAAACATGTAACATTTGTCTTTAAGATTTGCTGAGAATTTGCAAAATGTTTTCATATTGGTTATTTTTATAGTTCATCCAACTGGGGTATATGCATTGGTGTCCCTAATGAGTTTTTTGTTGTTGTTGTTTTGTTTTGTTTCATCCACTTTATTTTCAAAGAAATGAACACCCCAAAGGGGTCCTCAGGCTCCCTAATGTTTTTTAATGGGTACCTGTATACTATAAACCTTAGTGATTTGGTCAGAAGTAAATGTGATTACTTATTTCTAGAATTTAAAAAAATATATACAAATTCTTGTATAATATATATATATATATAAAACAATACAATATAATATAATATGTAATATACATTATATGCATTGTATGTTATATATAATACAATATATCATATATTAATATGTATCTATATATATTTGAAACTTAAAGTGTTTATGCTTTTACTCCTGAGAACTTTTAGTATTCTAAATTGTGCATGCAGAATCTACTTAATTAACAAGGCTGGAATTCAAAACAGCAGAAAGCATATCAGTGATGTAGGGAAGAGTCTAGTACCATACCACATATTTTCAGCAAGTGCTGAAGCTTTACTGTGTGATGCTTGATTGTGAAATTTCTTCATAAATAATTTTATAGTGAAGTCTGTCTCTTTCCTGGAATAATGAATTCTGACAACTATATCAATATAACTTTGATTTAAGAATGAGTAACGCTTGATTTTTTACCACTTTTCAATTAACAGAATTGATGGAAAATAGTAAAGTGGGACCAAACAAATGTCTTCAAATAAATTTTGTTAAGAGCCAGAACTGTATTGCTTAGTAATTTATAACTTGCAGTAGTTTAGCTGTGACGTTAAACTCAATATTAAACCAAACTTCTATTTAATATTACAGCAACAAGCTCTACTAAATTGGAAGACCTGAGTTATTTAGATGGGCAGAGAAATGTTCCTCTCCGGACATCAATTAGATTACCATGGCACAACACAGCTGGAGGTAGGGCGCAGGAAGTTAAAGGTATTTATCCTTGCATCCAGTGTCACAGTGGATATGAGGAGCTCATTCACTAAACATTGAAAGTCTCTGATAACTCACACGGAAACCAACTGCTTGAAAAACGTGATGTGTGTGTGTGTGTGTGTGTGTGTGTGTGTGTGTGTGTGTTAAAAATGAATCCATAAGGTATTCTAGGTGGCCTCCTTAAAAGTTTTGGGCTTCCTCCTTAAAATGTATGATTAAATCGAATCTGGTGTTAGAAGGTATTTGTGCAGTTTATTTCGAAGTATGGAGTAGTTTTGCATTCTCTCGAGTTCTTGCTAACAGAATCAGTTCTGTTTCAGTTCTTTGCACTGTGTTAGCTGCTTCCTACATCTACCTGTACTGGACAGTACAGTAGTCACAGTGAAACCAATGAGATGTGATTTATCCCCTTGCCTTGCTTTCTCCTTCTGTCTGCTTTGGTCATGAGAATAGCTCAAAGGCATGAAAACACTTAAGTCATTTTAATGATGCACTGTATGGGACCAGTAGAGTATGATAAATTAGGAATTGTGGGACTAATAATAGAATCAGATTTAAAATGTTTAAAAGACAACAAGCAGTGATATATTGAGTTTCTTAGTGTATAAAATTGATGTTCTTCTAAAATGATTTTTTTTTTAAAGCACGATTTGCTCCCTACAAGCCACAAGACATTTTGTTGAAACCCTTGCTTTTTGAAGTTCCAAGCATCACAACAGACTCTGTATTTGTGGGGAGGGACTGGCTCTTTCACCAAATAGAAGAAAACTTGAGGAACACAGAACTTCCAGAGAATAGAGGAGCAGTTGTTGTTGGAAATGTGGGATTTGGGAAGACAGCAATCATTTCCAAGTTGGTGGCACTGAGCTGCCATGGAAGCCGCATGAGACAGATTGCTTCCAACAGCCCCAGTTCATCACCTAAAAGTAGGTCCATGTTTAATTACTTATCTAACTTAATAATATAAGGTACATGAAGGAAATTGTTGTTTGGGTAGATGTAAAAGGTTTCCCTTAAGTTCCAGCTGCTGTAAAGTTTGAAGTCATATGTTACGTGAGCCATCTGAATACCTCCATCTGAAATCATGCGTACTTGGCTACCACATGGGGAAAGGCCAGCATTCCCTGATACTCTCCTGACCTGGAACTCTGTTTCCCTCTTTGAGGCAGAGATGGGTTAGGGAGGCCTGAATAGTGTTCTTAAGAACTTGGGGCCCTAAAGCCAAGCAAATAGGCTTCTGGCAGAATAAACCAGATGGAGTCTAATGCAGAATTCTGTTTTTCATTTTTGTTTCTTGTTTTCTTTTCTCTATTTTTTTCTATGCAGAATTTTTTTTTGTATCTCTCCATAGACTTTGTTTCTTAGATTTATGAAAATTACAAAGTAAGACATGAGATAGAGTAGCCAAATATTTGACAGTTCACTGCTTATTTTATATGGAATAAGCTCATTATAGAAAGTTTCTTTAAATATGGTGAACAAGAACTAGGGAGCATGGCAAGATTTAAAAAAACAAAACCAAGCAATTTAATAAAGGAAACTGAAGCTGGAAGTGGTTGCCTGTGGTCCGAGCTATTTGAGAGGCTGAAGCAAGAGGATCATTTGAGCTCAAACATCTTGAGACCAGACTGGGCAACATAGGAGACTTGGTCTCAAATAAATGAAGTAAGGCAGGGAGGGAAGGAGGGATGGAGAGAAGGAGTGAGAGCGGGTGGGTAGAAAGAAGAAAACAGCAGATCTCCAGGGAGGGAGACTGAGTGAATAGAGATGGGTGTGAGGTTGATGTGCTCATTTGGATCTCTCATCTTGGGTCGTATTTATTCATAATCTATTCAAGAAATGTATTCCATATCCTGTCATCCCATATGCTGATGTTATAATGAGGTGAATCTCTTCTCTAGCATCAGATTCCACCCAGGATCTTCCTTTCACTCCACTGCTTTCACTGAGTTCTTCCACAAGTGGTCACAAGATAGTTAAAACCTCTTGTACGTCTGGTACTCCTGAAAACCAGAGACCAAGAGAGGATGCAGTAAAATACCTTGCTTCTAAGGTAATTTGCTTTTATTATGGGCGCCTTCCAGATGGACATTTGTTAGCTTGGTTTCTGAGAAGGGAATTAGAAAAAGGATGTTAAAATAAATCCTTGGTGCTAAAGTATAGCTCTTGATAAAATTGTGATAGAGTATTCCAAAGAAAAGGTATTAGTGGGCCAGGGATTTAACTCAATGACACCACGCCTGCCTCGCAAGCAAAAGGCTCTGAGTTTGATCCCCAGTGCCAAAAAGAAAGAAAAGATACTAGTGAAAGTAAATATATAAAGACATTGGCAGGGGACACTTACCTGTCTGAAATAGCAGATTGAAAGAGTTCCTCAAAGCAGCAGAAGGAATCATGAACCCATCCTTAAAAGCACATGCTCTGATTAATTTGGTATGGAAGCAGAAGATTGGGAGCTTTGTCCTTGACCTTGGCAGATCTGCTACTGCCTATGTTGTTTGTTGCCTGGGACCTTTGATTTCCTCTGTCCTACCAGAAGTTTTTCTGTGAAAGTCGCAAAAGAGACTTGGCCTACTTCCCCTTCCTAAGTGCATGGTCATCAAGACCTTCTGAAATTTTTCTTCTGCTCTGATCCCATCATTGGTTCATAAGCTGCCTCCTGCGATTCAAGTGGTTACATTTCTTGCCCTTGTGATCACTTGAGTCTCAGTTGCGAGCAGTTGTGTGAGCTAGAGCTGGAGAATTACCAGAGATGGCAGTGATGAGGGGCATCTTATGACACCTTCCCCGCAGTTGGTCCAGGGGAGCTGAAACAAATGCTGCTCAGCCCAAGGTCCCTGGCTCCTTCACAGTGAAGAGCTGCTTTTGGCAGGGCCAGCTCTGATGCGCTAACTAGTTATGAACAGGTGATCTGAGAGGAGGACGTGGTGCAGTCCTCAGTTACCCCGTGACGCTGATTTTTCAATGCTTTTTGATTGTTACCCACACTAAGTATGACTTACACTAGAGATTGAGTACTCTTGCCTGCAAAAACATCACTCAAACTACCTTATTCTTAAACCCTATAATATGTTCTTTTAAGTTAAATTTACTTCATTTAAAAAAAAAAAGATATTTGTGGCTTCAAATTAATTTCATAGCCTTTTGTTGCATTGCCAAGCTACTTTTGTCAAATGCTGTGCAAAACAGTGATACCAGATGTCCCATGGTGGTTTGCACAACAAGCTCCTGTGGTCCTCACGTATGTTTCTGCTAATCTTTGTCCAGATGAGAAATGAAGAGCACTCAGCTTTCCTGAGTGTGATGATAAATTCAGTCTAAACCACAGTCACACGTTGGCTCCAAGTTGGCCTGAGAAAAGCCTCTCCACGTCTGCTCTAGCCCCTTGCTTTCTCAGTGTCTACAGCCCGAGGCTCTCATCTGAGATCTTTGACTGTCTTTGTCACCAAGGCAGGGCATTTATCGCTGCATCTGTTGCCCTCAGCTATGCAGTGCAGTGAGTGGCTCTGGTCCTTACTGCAGGGGGCTGCAGAACTGAGTGGGACGATGGTGACTCAGACCCTTGTACAAAAACACAGAGTGCGTCACACAAGTGGATGTTTTATTTCCCTACAGTGTGCCTCCTATTCTTCAGAGCTCTGCCTCTGAGATTTCTAACAAAGAACCTGCTGCCACAGCAAATCCCTGTAACAAAGGGACTGCGCCTTGTCCTGTCTACTTGGGCAACTCCCCCCTCTCCTCCATGTGCCCCTTCACAGGGCAAGCAGAAATTCAGTCATTTCTGAGTTTCCTATTTCAGTGTCCACATTGAACTTCTCCAGGTCCTTTGAAGAAGTGTGTGTGTGGAGAGGGGCTGAGAACTTGAACCTTTCTTCCCAGAAGGAATCAGCAGCTATGGCTTTGCATCTGAGTTTCATAGCCACTAACTTGATTGGCTGCTTTGTTGGGTCAGCAGGGGTCTCCCTGAAGAAGTGCTGCTGTTCCTGAGGGCAGAAATGCAGTGCAAATGGCACTGTTGAGGATAGAGGTTTGCCTGGAATTGCTCTCAGCCATGCTAGGCTTTGGATTTTATCAATAACTTTTACTCTCATTTTCACCACAGAGTAAGTTGTGCTATTTTTTTTTTTTTTTTTTTGCCAATCAAGATAGATTTGTGGTTATAATTAATGTTCTGGGAACTTAGCAAACCACACAAATAAAGGAAAGAATGAGTGAATCAATTAAGCTAATCAACACCTCAGTCTTGGGAAACAGAAGTAGTGTATGTTGTTAACCTGTTGCAGAGCAGAGTTGCATTCTTTTTCGAGGTTGTGGAAGGAACTGTGTGGAAAGAGTGGTGACACTGATGGCTGTGCTTCTCTCCTAGGTGGTAGCCTACCATTACTGCCAGGCTGACAACACATACACGTGCCTGGTACCCGAGTTTGTGCACAGCATCGCAGCTTTGCTCTGCCGGTCCCACCAACTGGCCGCTTACAGAGACCTGCTGATCAAGGAACCCCAGCTGCAGAGCATGCTGAGCCTCCGCTCCTGTGTGCAGGACCCTGTGGTTGCTTTCAAGAGGGGAGTGCTGGAGCCACTCACAAACCTGAGAAATGGTATCTCCCAGCAGTCCTGGAGCCCTCTCCCTACTAGCAGCATAGGATGCCTGGTGGTCTTCAGAAGGAGGGTGGTCAGCTCAGCCCTGGGCTGGCAGGGAGAAAATGTAGTTGATTCATCATACATCTGGTTTCCTCTGCAGAACTGTCTCCCAAGGTCCTTCCATGCCCCTCAGTGGTAGTTTTCATGGCTTTTTATTATTTTCTTAGTAGTTCTGGGGATTGAACCCAGGGCCCCGCCCATACTAGGCATATGCTCTACCACTGAGCCTTCTCCCTTTCTCCCCAGTGGTATAGCTTCCAAAAAAAATCTCTAAAAAGAAAAAGCCATACAATTGAGTTTTCGCAAAAGCCAGTTGGTAACTGTTGGGGAGCAGAAACCTTCTACCCTGTAAGACTTGATATTTTAGTCTGTGAAATGAACTGATAGTAGAAAACATGTGAGTTTATTAACATGCACGTACCCTGCAGGAGAAAATTCAATGAAAGGTAATTCAACACAGGACCTTTAAAAGTCTATAAGATCCACAGCAAGAACAGTAAGTGAGAAGTGAGAAGACAAGGAAAGCAGTTTTAGGTTTCTAGATGTGAGAAACTGTGGGAAGGTAAATATCAGGGAAAACTAAGGCCGATTGGGGCTGGTTAATTAGGTTTGCTAAGTATATTTCTCTGGTGCCATATGCAGCTGATACGGGTCTGTACACTTGATTCTAGGGATTAACTTCTGTCTTTCCTGGTGGAGATGGGTAGAGGGCATCTTTACAAATTTATGATCTGCTTCATATTTTGGAGGGGCATATTCTAGGCTCCCATATAACTGTAAGCTATTTAGATGACTTGCACCTTGAAAACTATTGCCTACATATTTTGTATTGCTGATCACAGGGCAGTAAGTGGATTGCTTGAGGGAATTTTCTAATGTGTTTATTTTCAGAGGCCCTGCTTGGCTAAATTGAAATCTAAAGCCATTTCTAGAGGTTTCTGTTTGATATTTTTGCTCCCAGATGTTCTAGAAGGTGGAGTGTGTTAATGACATCAAGGGTTTTTCAGGTTTGCCTCCTTCCTCCTCACCTTTTGTGCTACTTCACTTGCCTATGTAGCATTTCTGCCAGAAGGTGCTAGAGAGAGGGATTGAAACAGATTTCATTGTTTTTCTGTTCCTTGGGCAGAAATCTGGCACTTAAAAAATTGGACTTAGTCTCTAGGAGTCTGTAAGGCAAAACTTTCAACACTGTATCCCTTGGACCAGACAGTTAGCTCTTGGGACATGGGGCTCAGTTTTCCTTGCTTGGAGTCCACTGAGGAATTCTAATGGGGACCTAGTATCTTTCCCAGATTTGGTCTCTGTGTTAATTGTCTTTGCCGTAGGCCACCCTAGTGACGGGTTTATGAGGAGCTAACTGTATTACATACCTGATTGAGATTCTGCTAATGTGTGTAATGCAACATGTTTTTGAAAACAATTTGTGAGAATTGGTTTTCTTTTGGCTCTGTGCTCTGGTTTTCATTATAAATTTAATAGAAAATATGCTTCTGTGAAAACTACATCTTCCGCCATATGTAGACCTTCGTAGTTTGTGCTAACACTTTTAAACTGTGCATTAAAATATACTGGATGGTGCCATCATATAGAAATGTATAAATTCTTAATATGAAAAATTTTCTCCTCCAGAGCAGAAAATTCCTGATGAAGAATACATTATTTTGATAGATGGTTTAAATGAAGCTGAGTTTCATAAACCTGATTATGGAGATACACTTTCTTCATTTATTACCAAAATTATTTCTAAGTTTCCTGCCTGGTTGAAGTTGATTGTGACTGTAAGAGCAAATTTTCAGGTAACAAAAGAATTCTCAAATCCCTTTCCAACTCCCCATGTGGCAATTTTACAATGATAAATACTAATCAACTGTTGTAAACTATTTCACTGCTGAATCAAAAACTGTCAGAATTTTGTAAAATTAGAACACTTCACATAGGCAAAACTCCTATCTTTGCAGGCTGCCTGGCACATCTGAGATGTCAGGTACATCCTTTCTGCATAGAGTTGTACCTGCACTTCTCAGATAGTAGAGTCTTGCCCTGTTTACCATAGTTCAGAGTGTGTAGCTGGCAGTGGGGTGTCTTTGTGGGACTGTTTCTGTTCTTATTTTGCTGTAGTGGGATTCGAACCCAGGCCTTCATACATGTTGAGTGCATGCTTTACCATTGAGTTGCTCCCTAGCCCTATGGCTTCCTTTGAGGGAAAAGTGAGGGATGATAGAGATTTTAAGCCTTGTTTTGAGTCTATCTGCTTTTTCATTAAATTTCAACTTGGAATGAGGTGAAGACTAATTTTTTTTGTTTCTCCAGCTTTCCCTTCATTTGAACCCTAAAATTATATCTTAACCATTAAATCTGTGCCTGTCCTTTTTCAATAAAGACATTTAGACATTATATTTTGATTTTTGCCCTTTATGATGGCATCTATTTAAAAATAGCATCTAAGGTTTGTTGTTGTTTGTTAATTTTTTCTCTCTAACATTGGGATTAGACGTCACTTGAATTTGGTGTTGATTTTTATGGACATTTGATTCATAAGCATTTCAGTGGAGCATAGAAATAGGGTCTTGTTTTACCTCCTGGCCGAGTATTTAGAGGTTCAGTTAGCATCCATGTAAAATGGAAATGATTGTACTCTGCCCTCTTCCTTCAGTTAAAGAGGGACATGTACTTTAATACTTCACAACTGCTAATGGGAAGTTTAAAAAAAGTCTGAAGTGCTCTTGCTACGAAGCGTTAGGATTGTGCGTATCATTGAAATGAGGGATAGACCAGAGTGGGGACACAGGCTTCTGGGAACCGATGTTGCTTTTGGCTTCTGACTACACAGGTATATTTGTCTTTGTGAAATTAATGACACTGCAATCGTGGTTTGTACATTGATGTATTTATACATATTCCCATTTAAAAGCTTACTTTAAATTCACTTTAAAAGATGGTAATGTGCTGCATCAGAGCAGGCAGCTGTTTGACCACAGGATGTCCAGGGATAAAGCCTGGGGGTGGGCCCAGACTCCCCGGTTGGATTACACTGCCCAGGCTCTGATGTACAGAGAGGCATGGCCCTTATCTCAGCATCTGGCTGTGCTCTTAGATGTGCAGTGCTGGTTTGCATTCATCCTAGTTATATAAACCAGTTGCACAGTGTGAGGATTATGGGTATCAGGTCACCTGCAGGGTCTTGCTGTCCCTCTACTGGTGGTGGCCTGGATGCCACTATCTGTTCAAGGCCCTCAACTCTGCTTGCCTGGATCTGAGCCCCCGATGTGGGCTTTGGGAAAGCCTTACTGATTCTATCTCGCCCCAGGATTTCTTTCACATAAGCTTTTTATCTGTACCTTATCCTATTACACGTTTTAATACAAAACAATGAGTCCCTGTAAGCCATGAAAATCCTCTTTGAAAGAAAACTAGCGAACTTGGCTTAAAATGCTGCTAAAATAAAGAAGGAATCTCTGCAGACTGACATTGTGGGGTTTTGTATTTTCTGCAGGAAATCGTAAGCAAGCTGCCATTTGTCAAGCTTTCCCTAGATGACTTTTCAGACAACAAAGACATTCACAGCGACCTGCATGCTTATGTCCAGCACAGGGTCCAGAGCAGCCAGGACATCCTCAGCAACATTTCCTTGAATGGCAAGGCCGACGCCGTCCTCATTGGGAAGGTCAGCAGCCACCTGGTGCTGCGGAGCCTTGGCTCCTACCTGTACCTCAAACTGACCCTGGACCTCTTTGAGAGGGGACATCTGGTCATCAAAAGCGCCAGCTACAAAGTGGTGCCTGTGTCCCTGTCCGAGCTCTACCTGCTGCAGTGCAACATGAAGTTCATGACCCAGTCTGCCTTTGAGAGAGCACTGCCGATTTTAAATGTGGCTCTTGCGTCCCTCCACCCCATGACAGATGAGCAGATTTTTCAGGCTATTAATGCTGGCCACATCCAAGGCGAGCAGGACTGGGAGGACTTTCAGCAGAGGATGGATGCCCTCTCCTGCTTCCTCATTAAGAGGCGAGACAAAACCCGAATGTTCTGCCACCCGTCCTTTAGGGAATGGCTCATCTGGAGAGCAGATGGGGAAAGCACAGCCTTCCTCTGTGAGCCCAGGTATGACAGGCTGCTTCTGCCAACTCTTCACAAGGCCATCCTGTGCCCTTGGGGGAGAGAGGGGCTTCAAACATGATGCGCATTTCTTAACAGAATAGTAACTCAAGAGTGAGTAATTCAATTATGCTGCTTTGTTTCCTGCCCTTTTTGGCAAAAGGAGGGGCAGAGGAAAATGTCTGTATTTCTACACAAAAGCTTCCTTCCTTTGATTGCTAGAATTTAGGGCTACCAGTGTATTTGAGTTGAAGAGAAGCTGGGCCATGCCTTGGTGACACTTCCTTGCTGTCCATTTAGTCGCAGATCCCCGTCTACTCCCATCCCAGCTTCAGTAGGGTCACGGAGTGTGTGCCCTCTGCCTCATGGAATCTTGGGCATCTTCAGAGGTGTTCACCTGTGGGACTACGGTCATTGTGGATCCTCATCACTGACATTCTCCTGCTACCTCTTGAACATGTAATGCCTTGTCCAGGGATCAGAAGTATCTGTAGCCCAGAACAGGAGCCCTGTGTCTGATCTGGTCGCCTTCATTTGTTAGTGGTTCTGTTTAATGTTGCAAGCAGGCCAAGCCAGTATGCCACTATCCACTCCCTGGGCTGCTCAAACCACGGGATGATGGGGGAGACAAGCCTAGCTGTCTGTCTGTTACGTGGTCTGGTCTTAGTTGGGACAGGAGATTGGGAGATGGAGGATGCTGTGCCTTCACATGGGGGCAACCTCTCCCTTTGTGCTTGGCCTCAGCTTGCATCTCTGCTGTCCTGATCAGCTGTGGTCTTAAGTCAGGATTGCCCCGTGCTGTAATAACATAGCTGGCAAGCTGCCAGACTGTGCCCTCAGGATTGTTGTGGACATTGAATCAGGTATTGGGGTCTAGAAACAACGAGGTGAGGCAGCACTTGGCAGTCTCACAACCACCTTCTCCATACACTGACCTAACATTGACCTGGTAGGTCCAGCCGCTCTTTTATGTGCTTTTCTTTGGTAATGCTGGACTGAAAGTTTCTTCTTAACCTTTGAACCTGGTTTGAGCCACTATACTGTACATCCTGGTTATTCAGGCAGACCGTTACAGCTCGGCAAAATGTGTGCTGGGTCATAGCTAGGGAAGTGAAATGTTTTTCTCAGGAAAATCAGATGGTTTGCTAGAAGGACAGGCAATCGGTGTGTCTGAGACATGAAAGCAAATTAAAAGACATCAAGGGCTAGGATTTGGGGCAGAAGTGGTTGACTGCAGTCATCAGTAAGCTTTGCTTCATTTGGGGCAGTCGGGACATGAAGTGTGTGTAGGGTCGGGATGAGTGTGGGGGGACTACCGCAGTGTGAGCATTCGCACACTCCTACTGCTGCTGTTTTCTGAGTGTAACGTGGGGACGTCTCCTGGGGTGGACCCTAAACCAAGTAGAGGCAAGAGGGGTGGGCACAAAACCCAAGGAGATGCCCACTCTGGCATTGTGGGGCCAACAGTCCCCCAAGAACCCTTGGTGTGTGAGCTTCGGAACACAGAGAACAATTTTTAAAAGGTGTATCTGCATTCGCTTCAGTTGTTGAGGATCCTCTATGTTTAGAGCACTGTGATAGATTCAGAGATTCCTAGGATAAGGACCTGCTTTTTTCTTAAGGGGTCCCGCAAAGGACAGTAGATGAGGAGAGCAGAGAGGGACTATATAGTTAATGATTTTATGCTTTATTTTAGTACAAAATTAGTAGGAAGGGAAGCTACCATATGTAGGACTGGAGAAAAGGGGTATAAACCTCCAGTGGGGGAAGCTGTGTCTGGACAATGTTTCACTACTTGGTGACGTTTAGATTTGGTTTTGCAAGGTGGTAGTATTTTCTTTCCACCCAGATAGTTTGTCTTTTTGTCCCAGTTATAGAGAGGGATGGAGGAGAATCCAATATCTAGAGGCAGTGACACCTCACTTTTTATTTTTGCCTCTTTTCATAGCATTCTAAGCATTAGAAAAACCATCTTTTCTCTCTTCGAAATCTTGTCCTATTTCAAAGGAGGGAGGAAGGTATTTGTTTTTATTGTGTTGTGTGTGTGGCCTTTTTTGATTATTACATCACAGGCTAGGACCCTTGCAAGCTGTTAGAAAATCTTAGAAAAGTATGATTTTTATTTTTCATGGCTGCATAAATCTCCTGGTAGATAAATTACTAGGTACTTTACTATACTTTTGTTATGCCTCGAAGATATTTCTAGAATACCTATAAACATAAAAACACATAGGGAATACCTTGGAGCCTTACACATGTGAATTCAGAGCTTGGCCCTATCAGTTCTATGTCTTTCCTGGACACACAGCCTTACTTCCTTATCTGTAAAAAGTGTCCTGTCTTCTCACTAAGAGATGGTGACTATTAAATATGCTTAACAGGATCTGCTTACCTATAGTCACCCTACCATAGAATAGCACACCAGAGCTTCTTGGTTCTATCAAACTGTAACTCAGTACCTTTTCTTCATTCCTCCACTCCCCCTGCATTCTTTCCCAGCCTCTGGGTAACTACTCTCAGTTTCTCTGAGCTCAACTTGGTTACATTGCACATACTAGTAAGATTGTATGGTACTTGTCTTTCTGTGCCTGGATTTTTCTACTTAACATAATGATATCCATTTCTATCTATGTTGTTGAAACTGACTACTGCTTCACCTTGTTTATGGCTGAACAGTTGTTCCCATCTCTTAACTTCTGTGGATAATGATGCATTAAATATGGGATTACATATATCTCTTTGACATATTGATTTCATTTCCTTTGGATATATACCCAGTAGTAGGATTGCTGAATCATATTGTAGTTTTCTTTTTTTTTAATTGAGTTTATTGGTACAGTCTAGGTCTACAATACAGTTACATTCATTAATGGGATCCTGTACCTTCACATGACAGGTCTTGGTTCTCATTTTTTCCCCTTGTCCCTGCCCTCCCTTCACCCCCTCCTCCCTTCCCCATTTACAAACTGTTTATTTCCATTTGTAGTTTTATTTTTAATTGTTTAAGGAAACTTTATACTGTTTTCCATAGTGGTTGTACTAATTTACATTCCACCAACATGCGCAAGCGTTCCCTTTTGTCTTTTTGGTAATAGCTGTTCTTACTGGAGTGAGGTGATATCTCATCACCATTTTTATTTTCAGTTCCCTAATTAGTGTTTGGGGTGGCAAGGATAATTCATGGGTGGTGGTAAGCATTTATATCAGGAGGCTTACAGTATCTTTGGGTCTCCCCCTCATGCTAGAGCTCATTGATGTCCAATTCCTGGGTCCATTGACTTTTTAGGTTTGTGCAAAGACTCATAGGCTAGAACAGTCCCCACTGCTCTTTTCCCCATGTGTTAACTTGAGCAGTGAATGGACCAGACATTAATAGGTATAACAAGGCTATTGCAAATATGAGGAGCTGTCAAAGGCATCATAGGCTATGCTCTGGGAGCCAAATCCAGTCTGACCCTTTATCAGGAAGTAGAAGAGCAGAAAGAATCAATAGAAGAACATACTACTAAGGATGGATTTTTATATGTCATTTCTTGAGAAGCTTTGAAGTTTCGTATGTAACAAAATACCTGAGATAAACCTTTTAAAGCAGAAAAGATTTACTTTGACTCATGGTTTGAGAGGTTTCCTTCCATAGTAACTTGGCTCTGTTACTTCTGGGTCTATGGTGAGCAGAACATCATGGTGAGAAGCATCATGATGAAGGAAGGTGACTCCTAATGTGGCAGACAGGAGGCAGAGAGAAAGACTGCGGAAAAATCTACCTTTCAAAGGCATGCCTCCAAGGACCTACTTCATCCAACTAGGTGGCTGTTTCCAAAAACAGTCCTGCTCTGTGCCCGAGCCTCAGTGGAAGCCACTCCACGGAGATAAGGGAATTCAGAAAAAGCTGTTGCAATGACTGGAAGAGCAAGCAGTGTTTGTCATCTTTGTAAAGGGGCAGCAGTTAACCTCCGTTTTGTGTGGTAGAACTACAGTCATGAGGAAGGCAGTTCAGGGAGTGTGTGGTGATGCCCACCCGAGGGCTTGTAGTGCAGTGGAATGGGATCTTCTGTCTGAGCCTTTGTGTGTCTTGTCCTAGGAGTGGACACGCTCTCCTGGCGTTCATGTTCTCTCGGCAGGAGGGCAAGCTGAACCGCCAGCAGACCATGGAGCTCGGCCACCACATCCTAAAGGCGCACATTTTCAAGGTGAGGCACATTCTGTTAGGAGGAAGGGTTTCTTTCTTCTCATTTCATGGTTTTAGAGATTTTAGACAGCTTTGTGAGCCATCTCAGAAGCATTCCATGAGCTGCGTTTCAAAAACTCCCTCCCTCCTTCCTAAAAGCAGCCGTGCTTCTGACTTACTGCCACGTCCTTGCACGTGCATTGAGTGTGCATCTAAATGCTATGGTTGAATTTAACTTATTCCCCTTTTGAAGTTTCTTCCCATCCAGATGTCCCACTTCATTCATTCTCCATTGTTTCCTTGTTATGTATTTGTCAAAGAACTTGAGCTCATTGCCCTGTGTGATTTTGTACCACTGGATTTTCTGATCGCGTGCTTATCTCTCATGGTAGAGTTTAACACATTCTTCTTTCCCCTGTGTGTCCCATCATTTGGTCAAGATTACTTAGTAGTTGTCAGTTTCTTGTGTCAGGAGGTGTGGCCATTGTTCTTGCTTCTTACTTGGTGGTGCCATGAACCCTTTCTGGTTACTGCCTGGGCTCATATATTCATTAGGGGTTACAGGCAGTCATTTTCTAATTCTGTCATTTATTCTTCCTCTCTAAATTATTTCTATAAAGGGGAACTATCCGTATCTGCCATCACTTTCCCATGGAAAAGGCAGGCTGATTCCCTGACCTTTGTTTTTAGGCAAAGGAGTCGGAGGTTCAGGTGTTCTTTGTGTGAATTGTACTACCTTCACGTCATACCTGTACCTTCTCGAGCAGATGCATTTTCAAACTGATGCCTTGTGTGGGAGGGAGATGCTCAGGGGACTTTGTCTCTGGTCATTTCCAGGGTCTCAGTAAGAAGACTGGAATCTCCTCAAGCCATCTGCAGGCCCTGTGGATCGGGTATAGCACCGAGGGGCTGTCTGCCGCTCTTGCCTCTCTCCGGAATCTCTACACACCCAATGTGAAGGTGAGCAGCCCTCTGCCCAGGGAGCAGAGCCCGACTTGGCCTGTTCCTTGTCCATCATTTCTCCTAGCCCTTGCACTGGGTAGTTTGAGAAGGGCAAGAAGCTTCTAACACATATTTTTCCCCAATATAAAACACACATTTTCTTATGGATCTTTAGATTTTGCTTTGTCAGGAAGATATGGGTACTTGGTGCTTGGCAACATTTCAGAGCTTGATGAGATGAAGCAATTTACAAACGAAGCCAAAAGTCAAAGGTAGCTCTCCAGGTTAACAGGATTTTCCAAGTGTCCTGGCTCACTAATCTGGACCCTCCCTTCATGCTTCATAGGAAATTAAGCATTTATGAGTGATGCAAAGGGATAGGTACACAGAAAAACTATGACTAAAGGTTTCGTGTGTACATATGTTTCTGACTATGGAACGTGTGTTAGATTGGTTGTCTACTAAGGCAATAATTCCTTTGCTTTGTGGACAGTGGCTTTCACATCAAAATACAGTGGCATCTCTATCTGTGAAACAATTCTCGCCATAATTCTGATCACAAACCGAACTGGATGAGAATTGAATTAAACTTTCCCCTAAGGTCAGCATTGAACCTAACCTTTGAATTTGATTCAGTTCTTGTCCTACCCAGTTTATGACCAAAATCACAGAAAGAACCAAGCTCATGAACCAAGGTACCACTGTATTTTACTCTGCTTTGTAAGATAGATTTTTCTTTCCCCATTTAATGCAGCCTGAATATAAAATGCATGCAAAAGCTAAATATCTGGTTAAGGCCATAAAGAAATGTCCAAGACTTTCAGTCCCAGGACTGAGGCATTTTCCCACTGAGCTAGGTCTTCCTCTTAAATCTCTCATATGGAATGATCATCAAACCTGCCTCCTCTCTTAGCAACACAAAGGAGGCTCAGCATAGTCATCCAGTGAAGGACTAGACAGAGCCCTGGCTCAGGGGTTTCCAGGCATCTGAGGTCCACTTTTCCTCACTTATGTTCTTCAGACCCACCTGGGGGAGGGACATATGGGAGCCATGGGGACACTTTTAAGACCCTTCTGTGATTCATCCTCAGCACCTACACCTTAGGCATAGGTCGTGGGTCTTTGTCTTGTCTTCCATGTCTGGCTAAAGATGTGTTCTGCTGCTTAACCCCTTGTGCATTTCCCTGGTGATTTGAGAAGTGAGGGTGTCTCAAAGTTTCCTGAGGAGGACCGAGTAGTGCTCTGGAGTCTGGGTATGGCTGACCTAGAACCCTGCTGCCATGGAATAGGGACTACTGTCCATTGTTGAACACAGATGTCTTTGCACAGATAAAAAATGTACCTTGTCCCGGGTGTAGCCAGCCCCCTGTCAGGGATGGAGGCTGACAGGCAGAGGGAGTGTTGGACTTCAGGTTGACTCCCTGACCTCGGCCAGGTGACTGTGAGCAGAGAACTGCTGTAGAACTGACCCAGGGACTATTTGCTCTGCCCTGGGTCATGCCCATCCTGTTGTATTATCCCTCACCTCCAGACTGATAGAAGTCGGTGTCTGCTGAACCTACATGCAGATTTTTTTTTTTTTTTTTTTTTTTTTTTTTTTTTT
>NW_022900938.1:34790362-34814181 GCF_012274545.1 Fukomys damarensis | reverse complement strand
TTTTTTTTTTTTTTTTTTTTTTTTTTTTTTGGTACCGGGGATTGAACTCAGGTCCTTGCACTTGCAAGGCAGGCTACCGAACCACTGAGTAGATCCCCAGCCCCTTTTTTACTTTTTTTTTTTTTACATGCAGATTTTTATACGTGGATGGGCAGGAAGTCTCTTTTTTTTCTTCTTCCATTAATGCTGGGGATTGAACCCAGGTTTTTCCCACTCAGCCATTTTTTGTTCTTTTTCTTTTTTATTTTGAGATAGGCTCTCCCAAAGTTGCCCAGGCTGGGCTTGAATTTGTGATCTGCTTGCTACCACACCCAGTAGAAAGCCTTTTATGTATGACGGGCTGAGAGCCAGCTCCAAGCTACTGCTCCTGGTCAGAGGCAATGCTTACTTTCTAAATAGAGTTACTCTAAAAAAAGAAAGTGGAGGGGATGGCTCTTGAAGTTTAGATGTCCCATAAAAAGGATACTGTATTAGGAATTTTTTTCACTTAGGTTTTATAAAAATTAGAATTTAGGCTGTGATAATAACATTGCTTCATTTTTCGTGCTAGCTAATAGTGAGTGTATCATTTGGCTTCTCCATAATTACTGAAACTATAACAAAGGAGAAAGAAGTAAGAATGAGAATGGCAATAACTGTTTTCAGTACCTTAATGAATTTATGTGCACAGAAGTTATTTAACATGGAGAAAAGTAAATGGGAAATGTCATACTCTGCTGAATACGAGTTTTTTTTAAGACACCAAATTAAAAGATACAACGTAATAATGCAACAAGCTTGGCTCTCCTGGGATTATAAATCTTTCTCTTAAAGTATTTGTAATTTTAAGAGTTGTTCATTTTCAGTGTTTTATAAAACTCCATTGTCACCTACATTTACAACTTGGTTATAGAACCTTAAGGTTTTCCATTATGCTTCTGGTTATTACTATTTTTTAAAATCTTTCAAAGGGGGGGAAAGGTTTTCACAGAATCTTGAGCAAATTATAGTAATTTAAAATTATGCATGCAATTAAGGAACTTTTTTTAAAGAGAGTATTAAATGTTGTCATATAGGAGTGAATGTCATTTTTAGCAATAATTGCAGTTTGCCACGTTGGTAAATTAAAGTGACTTGCTCTAGAATGATTATTTAGTAATTTCAGAGGCATGACAGTGATTTCTAGAGGTAAAGCCTCCCTCGCCAGGTCAGAGTTGTGCCATTGTGCACCCAGCTGGCCCACTGGGGTCCTTGCTGCCAGCGCTCCCAGGCTCCTATCCAGCTGTTTGTTTTTGCTGTCCTGTCTCATAGGACTGGCTGCCAGCCACAGCCTGTAGACTTGGAGAATTCAGATTGCGATTCTTTGCTCAACTGAAGGCAGGGAGAACAGGAATGAGACATGCACTTGGCCTAACTTCCCTTGGCAGGGGCCAGAGGACCAGTCATCTTCTGCATCCCAAATAGAGCATATTTTGTAGCAGCCTGGAGTTGGGGAGGAAACTGACTCTTGCTGTGACCAGGCTGACCAGACCCTCTCCTGTCCCTTGTGATCATCTCACTTTGCCTGCACCCATTCTCCTTTCTGGTTTTCTTGCATTCATTGAATCCATACATTTATAGACAATGTTGCCACTTCAAGTGGTAGGCAAGGAGAGCTTGTGATGATTGTTAGAAAATGTCCACGCAATTGGGAAACATTTATGGAATGAATCATTTTACTGCCTTCCTTTAAGCAGCATGATCCAGCTAGAGCTGCTGCTCAGCCACCAACTGCTCCATGACAATAACTCATTTTGTGCTCTGAGCTCATCTTTGTTCTACTTGCTGTGAGCCTCAGTTTTCTCACCTACAAAATGGAAAGGGCAAAAGACCCTGTCTCACAGATTGATCAAAACCTCACACTTAAGCTTTTGGGAAAGAGCCTGGCATTTCTTACATGCCCAGGTGAGGTGTTTTTATTGATGCTTTGCCTCATCTCTGGAAATGGTGACTGCTGCAGACACCTGAGAACTTCTGGATGGGCCTAATAAAGGTTGTGAATAGAAGCTGCCTGCCTGGAATCTGACATTTCCTGGTGAGTCAGGTCTGTCCTCCATCCTATGGAATCTCCCTACTTCTCTGTGCTCTGGATGGACTGGGGAGGAAGAGGGCAGATGTTTAGGTTACTAGGGACCTGTGCTTTTGTCCCTTCCACACACACAAAAAAAAAAGTGATAGCAACAGTAGCGATTAATACTTATTTAGCACCTGTGAGACACTGAGTGCTATGCTAAATGCTTTATGTATGTGTATACATACACTTTACATAGTTGCTTTTTTATACACATCCATTTTTTATTTTCACAGCCATTAACAGAAGTGAAACTGTTTCTTCTCCACTTCTCGGTTGAGGGAATACAGGCCTAAGGGTTGGTAGCATTCCCTGATTCACATGGCTGGAGAGCTACCTGAAGCTGAGCACACCCGTACCATGTCAGCAGGTGCATTCATCATTGGATGTGTTTACAGACCTGCCTGCTGAGTAGACTCACTGGGGAGCTCTGGGCGCCACAGCCTCAGTCCCAATTAAGTCAGAATCTCCAAGGGTGGGGCCCAGGCACTGGAAACTTTCATGTTCCCCAGGGTTTCAAGGCACAGCAGGTTGAGAACCACAGGTCAGGGAGGATCCACAAACTAGTGGGAGGTTACATGGTAAAAATACCTACACCACTGTACCAACAAAAGAAGTTTTTTCCCAGGAGCTGGTGGCTAAAGCATGAATTGATGACAAACATCTTTAGGAAAGCTGTGCTTTTAATCACATACCTTCCAGGTGAAGTCTTACAGGGACTGAATGTACATCTTCCAACATTATTTGCAAAGAGAAGCTGTGGGGCAGAATGAGGTGGTGTCCTGCTTGTGTTTTAGGAAGGATCTGCAACATAGAGAGGTTGAATAATTTTCTGACAGTCACACAATGAGTTAAAGTGGCTGTTTGAGAATTCAGACCGCTCAGTGGGTCTCAAGAAAGGATGGGGTTGATATGCTAGGGACATGGTAACTGGCCTAGCAGTTACCCAGGGGATTTACAAACTATCCTGTATTGTGGTGCCCAGCCCTGTGGTCTGTTTCTGTGCTTGTAGGTCACCTATACTCTTCTCACTCTGAACTGGTTTCCTAGGGCTTGGGAATAAAATTTCCAAGTACTCCTTTAGCATAAGCTTATTCTTACCATACTGCTAATGATTATTTAAAGGGAAACAATTTAAAGCCATTTATTTAGCCCTTTGAATTTTAAAATACATTTGATTTATATTTGAATCTGGTGATATTTTTAAGAGTAAACCTATGTAGATTGGTAGCAGAGGGAATTACGTCATTCATCTGAACCTCACATTAACTGTCAGTGTTAGGACAGGAACCCTTTTTCTGATTTCTTGCCCACCATGTGTTTTCTCCCTTCCCATGCTGGTGGCAGTGGGAATTGGGAGGCTGGGTTGATGCCCACCTGGGTCTGGCTACTTCATGGTGCTTCTGATAAAGTAAACAACTGAACTGATGGTCAGGGTGCCTACTAGCTCCACAGGGCCTCCTTGTCACTTTTTATGTGACTTGTCCTTCCTTACATGTCAGTGATGGCTGCAGAGGTGTGAAGGGCCTACTGTGTGAGTGTCCTTGTTCATGGACGGGGGGCTTTGCATGCCTATCTTCTTCTCTGTGAACTTTTGTCTTAGAACCAGTGCCAGGTGTAGTGGACCTAGCAGGGAGACAGCATACTGAGGGGTGGAGAGAGCTGAGGTTGGTTTATACACAGGGAGGGGATTCTGTGCAGCTTGCGGCACTTTTCACTGAACGGGAACCCATTGAGAGCAATCGATCCTTTGACACCTGTGTCTGCGGGACAGGGGAATATAGAAGGGTAGTTCCATCAGGCTGGAGACTGCTTGGCATTATTTTGGGATATGACTCAGGGCTGAGTTGCTTCACTCGGGGACGTCAGAGGAAGGACCTCTGAGAGAAGGCCTGAGAGGAAGCAGTAGTCCTAGATATTGCGGGGTTCAGGCTTCAGCCGTAACCAAGACATTTCAGATTTTACGTGTTGGATTCTAACTTGTCAGTATGTCATTGTACACCCCAGCTTCACCATCTAGTCGTATCAATCTCCCACACCTATCAGTTTGTAAATATTCTGTCAGCTGCTAAAGTGGACACATGTCACTGAGATACCCTGAATTTTACATGCCTTTCATCTTTCTGTACCTTTTAACTATCCTCATGTGTCTCCGGTCATATAAATGACACTGTCTCCTTGGTTTTCACATCTCATGGGCAGCCCAGGGGTCATCCCAGGGCTTGCCAGGCGGAGTGATGCATGCAGGTAAGGAACACTGAAGGGAACGGCTGAAAGAAACTTACTGGGCATCTCAGTAGGTGTAGAGGGAGCATCTTGACTTTGTGGTGACCTGGAGATTTGAAGGAAATATTGACATAGCTAAAATTTGCATATGTTCAGTGATTTTATTTTGAAATCTATAGATAAAATATTTTCCCTGATAATTTGCATCCAAGACATTGAGTATTCACTCAATGGTGGGTGTAGTAATTAGCAAAAGCAGTAGAAAAGTCTTGAGTAGTATCATGTTGCCAACAGTCCTCTGATCATTAATTGCCAGAAAATGAAGTTTTGATTTTTGTTTAGGTTAAATAGGGATTTTATTCAAGTATGATTCCCAATCCAACAGCATCAGTGTCTCACAGGAACTCATTAAAAATGTACCACCCAAACCTGAGTCAAAAAGGCGGGGGGCAGGGACTGTGCCTTAAAGTTTTATTTTCAGTTGTGATAAACACATATTAGGAAATTTACCATTTAAATGCACTATTTAATAAAGTCTATTTGCATTGTTGTGCAGCAGATCTCTAGAACTAGTAAATCTTGCAAATTTTCATCTTGCAAAAAAACAAAAACTCTGTAAAGCATTAAACAACTCTTAATTTCCCCTTTGCCCTGGACCTGAAAACCATTCCACTTTTTGTCTATGCTTTTGACCACTCTAGATATTGATTAAGTAGTGTCATACAGTGTTAGTCCTTTTGCACCTAACTTACTCAACTTATAATGTCTTTATCTTCATCTCTCTTGTATCATGTGTCAGAAATTTCTTCCTCTTGAAGGGTGAACGATATTCTACCATATGTTTGTACCACATTTTCTTAAACCATTCATCATTTTCTGGTCACTGGAGTTGCTTTTGTTTCTTAGCCATTGTGAAAGGTGCTGCAGTAAACATGGTAAAAAGCTCTTTGAGATCCAGCATTCAATTATTTTAGATATATACTCAGATATGGAATTGCTTGCTCATAGGATTTTTTATTTTTAAGTTTTGGGGAGAACCACCATTTTTCCATTATGGTTGTACTGTTTTACTTTCCCACCAGGAAAAATGTGTATTATTGACATATTCCCCTGGAATACATCTAAGATTAAATTTCCATCTTACATCTAAGATTAAAATTATACAGAAAGTTGAGAATACTGCCCTTCTCCATGAAGGTTGTTGAGCCTAACATGCATGTGAGAAATTAATCTTGTTGGGGGACATCGTCCAACAGGTGAGCCGTCTCCTGATTCTGGCTGGGGCCAACGTGAACTACAGGACCGAGGTGTTGAACAATGCCCCCATCCTGTGTGTCCAGTCTCACCTCGGCCACGAGGAAGTTGTCATCCTGCTCCTGGAATTTGGCGCCTGCCTGAATGGCATGTCAGAGAATGGCATGACCGCGCTATGTTATGCTGCAGCTGCTGGCCACATGAAGCTGGTGTGTCTGCTGATAAAGAAGGGGGCGAGGGTAAGCAGCAGCCTTCCTCACCATGGGAGATGGCCAGAGTGTGGGCTGGGGATGGGAACCATCGGCTTCCTGTCATTGCTGGAATTGTTACCCTCCAGCCAGCCTTCCTTGTCTCTGCTCTGTGGAATTACAGCACGTTGAGGACCGGAAGCCAGAGCTGAGAGGGTGGGGCTGCACTGCGGTCAGTTTGTATGTTGGTGGGAGGAGCTTCACTCCTAAACTGTTTCTCTGCTTAGTGTTGACACAGTAAGAGGCACCAGGGAAACTAGCTGTGGGCATGTGTGGGGCCATCTTTTCAAAGCCTGCAGGTGCCTCCGATAGCTAGAGTTTAACTGTAGAATTTAATAAGGCACCACCATTGGTTGCAAAGATTTTAGGTGTTTTATTAGCCCTCTCTTCCTCTGCCATTTTATTCTGTGTCCTAAAACAATTGTATGAGTGCTCCAGAGTCTGAGAAGCCACGTGCTTCTCCATTTGCCAGTTAGAACACGGGGTACATTTCTGAGCTACAAAAAGTCAGGCTACTTCTCATTTTCTAGGTGGAAACCACAGGAGAATTACCCACAGTGCTGCTTGCTCTGTGAGCTTTAAATCAGCTTCCGAACTATCAGTGATAATAGATAAGTAAGAGGATGCCCAGCTCACAGTAAACTCCTTCTAGGTTTACTATAAACTTTTTGTGGACAGGGTTTGTCTTTTGAATAACAGATAAACCACTTGTAATTGTCTTTTCCCCTTTTAGTTAACTAGGAGATTTAAAGATTAAAAAAACCAACACAGAATATTAGTCTGTAGTAGCTGTACGGTCTCTGTGTCTGTCTGTCTGTCTCTTTGTTGCTCAAACTGAACTTGAGACATTTGAGCTTCAACTCGTGGAGGAAGGGAATGTTTGGCTCAGCCTTGGCAGTGGTGCCTCACTGCTACACACCGCACACATTCATTTGCCACATGCCAGCTTGGTGTTCTTTGGCTTCTCTCTGGGGCCAGCAGCTCCCCTCCCGTCACAACTGAAAACTCTGTAGGAGGAAGCCAGCTATCCCGTTGGTGGCTCTTAGAAAGATGAGGATGCAGAGCGCCTCCGAATTTGCAGGCATGGTGGGACTCTGCGGTGGTCCCTAGCCTCCTCTTCAGCCCCAACATTCCCTAGGTGTGGACAGGGAGATGGGCTGCCTGCTGCCTGGGGTCTTCGGGGGTTTTTTGAGACAGGCTGTCATATAGTTCAGACTAGCTCAAGCTGGCCTTGAACTCACAATCCCTCTGCCTCAGCCTCTGAAGTATTGGGATTATAGGCGCCTTTGGGGGCTTTAGCAGGTGTGCATCTCCCATATAGTCTTCCTTGCTGGCTGGCTGCCCTCCCCAGTTTTCTTACATGCCAACATGTCGCAGGTTGCCTGGACAGCCTCCCCTTCCTGGACTTCCTCATTCAGAGATATGCCTTCTGGATCTTGCCCTGTCTTCTCTGGTTGCCCTGGTTCATTGATGAAAGAACTGTTCTTCTCCCCGAGATTACTGTTCCTTCACAGCAGGCACCACCCAGGCACCCAGTTGGGAAGCACAGGACTTTGTCACAGTGTTGGTCTGTACCTTCATACATATTCCCCGGAGGACCCCGAGCTCCATGCAATTCCCTGCACATTCAGTGGGGGTGTTCTGTGAACACCGGTCCTGTAAAGGGAGCCTGATGCCTGGATCAGTGCTCCCAGGGCCACGAAGAATGTTGGGCTTCAGTGCTATCCAGGAAGAGGAGTGGGAATGTGGACTTGCATCCACTTGGAGCTGATGGGGTTTGCACACAGTGCTGGGGTCATCTGCCTTTTCAAAGGAAAGAGAGTACTTACCTGTGTCCGCCCCTGCTCTTACCCCACAGGTAGACCACTTGGATAAGAAAGGCCAGTGTGCACTTGTCCACAGTGCACTGCGGGGCCATGGCGACATTCTCCAGTTCCTGTTGACCTGTGAGTGGTTGTCAGGCCCTCCCCAGCCTGGCACACTGAGGAAGAGCCAAGCCTTGCAGCAGGCACTGACGGCGGCAGCCAGCATGGGCCACAGCTCGGTGAGTAGGCCGAGGGGTCCTTCCTGAGAAAGAGAGGCTGCAGCCCAGGGTCACCTGTTTTCTCCAGTTGCCGTCTTCCAAGCTGTGAGCTTGAGGAAATGAACGGAAGCTGAGGATTGCTTTGGTCCCATGTTCAGGGCTTCTGTGGGCATCACACTTTCTTACGAATGAGGCCTGTGCTCTTCTGTGAATGTGAGAGGACAGGCGGGCTTGCTCTTCCTATGCGAGGTCTCTCCCCTTACTGCTCACTCTACACTCTTCCTCCTGCTTCTCTCTTTGTTCCCTATACTATTTTTACCCTCTACCCTGCTCTGATTCATTTTTCTGTCCTTTTTATCTTTTTAAAATAATCACATGGAATCCTAGTTCTAAAATCATTCTTGAGGATTTGAAGGGTTTTTAAAAATAGAACTCTAATGCTTTGATAGCATTTACGAATGCTTGTCATTTGCAGTTCCTACCCTGAAGGAAAACTTCATGCGGCGGTTAAATAGAGCATTTATTTCTGGTAGATGTCGGTATTCCTCAGTTTGAAGATTTAATTGTCATTTCCTGACCTGTGTCTAAGCTTTGTGATTTTAATAACATTTTACTCATTGCTCTTTCTTGTGTTTCTCACTGTATTATCTTCAAGCAATTAGAGGTGCCAGCATTTGGTAAGATTCTTTTCCCAAAATGGCATAAACTACATTTGCATGCCAAGCTGGATGCCTGACATTTGGCACTTAAACCCAGGGCAGAAACATACAAGTATGCACTGCTGGCTGGCTGAATTTTGGCATTTAAAACATTAAAAGCTCATGTCATAAATGTACAGAGAGAGTGTTAAGTACACATATTATAAATGTAGATGTTTCTCCTTTCTAAACTGTTCCCTAAATCTAAGTGGATCATGAATGTGAAAAGTCACCATCGGGAGGACAATGGACACCATGTGTAGGTATAACTTTGCCTCAGTTCATGTTATCTCCTCCTTTTAAAACTGGCCAGGAGAAATGTCTAGCAAAATCCATCTCAGCACAGCCAGTAACCATTTCATGGAAAAAAGCAGGACTTAGACGCCACAGACTTTGTTAATGCTGTTGTACCAAATTAGATACTACAAACAGCACACACTCACTCTTAGAGTTCTCAGGGACAAGAGTCTAAAATTAAGGTGTGAGGAGGCAGGCTGTACTGAGAGAGTCATCTACCTCCCTACCACACTCTCTCTCCCTCCCTCTCTCTCTCTCTCTCTCTTTCATTTTGAGACGAAGTCTTGCTAAGTTGCCCAGGATGGGCTCAAACTTGTGATTCTCCTGCCTCAGCCTCCCAGAATGCTGGGATTACAGGTGTGCGCCACCATTCCTAATTCTTCTCCAGCTTCTTGAATTCATCTATGTCTCTTCTCCAACTTCAGAGTGGATCACTCTTAATTCATTCTGTATCCTCCTTCCTCTGACCCTGATTTCTCCTGTGTTCTTTTTTTGTTTTTCTCATTAATTTTATTGGTACATTTTAGGCATATAATATAGTGACATTCATCGTTGGGAATTTGCACCTTTACATCATCTGTCTTGGTTCTTATTTTTTTCTCCATTCCCCTGCCCTCCCTTCAACCCCTGGGTCCTTTCCTATTTACAAAGACTTTGTCCTGTGTTCTTTTTAGAACTGCTGTGTATGTATTAGGCGGATAGCAGATACACTGTGCATGCTGGTAATTCAGAATGATTCACTCCATTTTAAGATTGGTAATCATATCTGCAGTTCTCTCTTGACATTTAAAGGAACATTCATAGGTTTGTGGAATTAGTGGACGTGTTTCAGAACTGTTATTCAGGCTACAGATTGTGATGCTGAAGATGGCTTTGACTTGCTCTCCTGTTGCTGCTCTTGCTCAGGGTGAATATTGGATGTGGTCTTGGGCCCAGATCTTCCGGCTCCCTTCCACCTCCATACCTGTAACCTAACCTACTCTTTGGCAGGAAAATGTCCAGAAAGAGAAAGAATAATGCTGCCAGTCTGAAAATCGTTTGGATAATACTTTAAAAAATCGTTTTGCTTATAAAATATAGCCTTTATTTTCCTTCCTTCTAAACAATGGATTCACCATCATCTGGTGATATATGCAGAAACTGCACTTTATGTGATCTTCTGTGTCCTTTGTTGATTAGGCTGGCATATTTGGGTCAGGTTGGAATTCATTAGAATTCTGAGTACCTAGTAATCCTGAACAGTGTTGCTGAAATTCACTGAGATTGTTTTTTTTTTTTTAATTCTTCTGCAAGTGAAAGTGTGAATAGCATATGAATTATGCTTGAAAATGATTTTCATTACATTTTCTCTCCTAGTGCAGCATGAGATAATAATGGTTAAAAAACAACACTTTCCTTTGATATATGGGGTATCATAAGCACCTATTGCTATGAGAACTCATTAAATCACTTTGCCACTTCTGACAGGTGGTCCAGTGCTTGCTGGGGATGGAAGAGGAACGTGAACTAGAAGTCAATGGCACTGACACGTTGTGGGGAGAAACAGGTAATTATGCTTCCTCTGCTTGTAGTTCCAGGCAGCTTGCTTCATGTTGGAGCCCCCATTGTGGCCTAATTGTCTTAAGACTGACTTGTGATGCATGTAGACCTATTTTTATTTTATTTCAAGGCATGTGAAGTTTAAGGTTAAAAACTTTTCAAACAAGCAGTAAAGCTTTGCTAGAAGCACATAAAATTTGAATCATTTGACTTAGACCAGGAGTTGCCTCTAAGGAATGTTATAGGGAAATACTTAAAGTATTCTGTTTGCCAAGTCATCACTTGTCCTAACCCATCTGATTGTCCTATGACTCACGCAGGAACTTCCATCCCCATTTTAGGTGAATCAAAGATGGTTCAGTAGGGAGGATTAGGCTTGCCTTGCTTTGTAGGATGAGAGCAGAGGTCAGGCCTCAGAGGCCCTATCTGAGATACTGAACACAGTTGACAGAGTCTGTTTCCAGAGGTTTGGGATGTGTGTGTTTAGCTAGAGTGGGAAGAAGCCAAAAGTGAGTACATTTTAATGGATTAAAAATTTAATCCATTAGATTAGATTGAAATTTAGTCAGTGAAAATAATGTTGCTTTCAAACTTTCTACTTGAATTGGTGTTAAAAGTCTAAGACTTTTAAGTGAGCCAGGGATTTAACTCAGTGGCACTGTGCCTGCCTTGCAAGTGCAAGGTCCTAAGTACAATCCCAGTATCAAAATAAATCTTTCAATCATGAGTTGTTTTTTAGTAGATGTAACTATGAGTGTTTATTGTGCATTTCTGGGCTGTGTCCTGTATATGTACATAGTATATGTGAATTCTGTTTCTCTTGCCTGGATTTGTTTCTAAAAGCTTCTAAAAAATGATAAATGGTATGGAGAGATTGTTAGGGAGCTCACCTTAGGAAAGGCCTGAGATTTTCCTGGAGGGACTGTAGGCTGACCCTTCGCAGCTGTGCAGTGCTCTCTAGGGCTGCTGCCATCAGTCTGGAGCTTGTCATTCTGTGTGGGAATGGCGGAGGAGCAGGCCAGGGACCCAAACTATGGGGAAAGCACTGGACCTCAGAGGGTGTGCACTTTGTGTGGTACTAAAATAGTGAAGACTTGCCTGTTACCTGTAGCTCTTTCTGGAGTCCTTCCCAACCTTTTAAATAACACAGGCTATTCTGTAATTTGGTTTTTGTTTGGTTTTTTGAGACAGGGTCTCACTATGTAGTTGAGACTGACCTGGAACTCACTATGTAGCCCAGGCTGGTGTCAAACTCACAGTGATCCTCCTGAGTGCTGGGATTACAGGCGTGCACCACCACGCCTGGCTGTAATTTGTTGAAAGAACAGTTTCCATCAGTTCTCTATTGTGTCATCGGCAGCAGCATAACCAAGTAGGTAAGAATATGACTGCTTGGTAGCCAGAAAGTCAGAATCCCCACTCCCTCATTGGCTGCTAAAGCACCTTTAAACAAATTTCTTTGTCTTCTTGTCAAAGGGGACAAATAATACCTGGCTTTTAGGAGTGAGGCAAAGGCTGAGGTAGAAGCAGCCTTGTACAAGTGTCACCAGTGACGAGAACCTCATGAGCACAGGCCCTGTGTGTTCCAGTTCCCGAGGTCTGGGGAGAGCTGTGACCCTGTGTTCTCAGCAAGCATCATGGCTCCTGGTGTCATGAAAAAGAGAACTGCTACAGAGTGGTGCCGAGGGACTGACATACAGTGCCACCGAGGGTAGGTGCCCCCAAGGACAGGAGGAGGCACATCACTCCCTTGGTTCAAGTGGCAGTATTGAGCTCTTAGCATTCAACATGATTTTTTTTTCTTTTACTGGAAGAAAAACCCAAAGAAGGACTGATTTCTAGGGTTCTGTGTGAGCTCCATGTTTTTTCCTCTCCATGACCAGTCCAGAATTTCAGCATTTTATCCCTTAAGAATCTGTCAGTTAGTTGATGGCTACAAAAATGTATGTAACTGTAGACTTCCCCCCCAGTCTTTTTAAAAAAGTAATATCCCCCAGTTTGCATAGGTGAGAAGTCTGGGCTGGGTTCTCTGTTTGAAGGTCTTACCAGCCTATACTCTAGGTACCGACCTGAGCTGTTTTCTCGTCGGAGACACAGATATTTCCAGGCGCGGAGGTTGTTGGCACAGTTCTTGTCCTGGCATTTGTTCCACTGGTCTTGTGAAAAGGTGCAGAGTGGTTCAGCCCTCTCTCCCAAAGTCTCATGTACACCTTCAAACCACTCTGTGGGCTGCGCTGCAGTTACCACCTTCCTCAGCAGGCATTGAGGTGAATTTCATCAGCCAAGAGTTTTTGTTTTGTTTTGTTTTTTAGAAGCTTTTAAAAGTCTTAACATTTAAACAAAGAAAATGCATGCTAAACACTATTTTTGAGGCTTAGAGAGCCGCGGCGGCTCTCCACACACTGCGTGTCAACAAAAGCAGCCTGTCTGCGCTCTGTAGTCTTTTCTTTCGGTACTTGTGGAGACTGAACCTGCTGTATCACACACACTGTGTCAGCACTCTGTCAGTGAGCAACATCCCCAGCCTTTTTCACCTTTTGAGACAAGGTCTCGAGTTCCCTAGGTGGGGCTCAAATGTGTGATCCTCTTGCCTCAGCCTCCTCTATAGCTGGAAAGACAGGCATGTATCACCGTGCCTGGCTCCCTCTCTGTTTTCTTATAGTACCTTTTACCTTAGGTGTTCCTTCAAAAATGACCCCTACTCTCTACCCTAAGGCCCCTACTTTCCAGGTGTTTGTTGAGGGAGTACTTTGAGATCTGTTGGAGGAAGTTTTAGATGAGAGGACATCGGCACATGTGGGGCTGTAAGTGTTTACCACACTTACCAGGTGAGGTCTGTGCTTGGGATTTGGCCATGTGGGGTCATGTTCCATGACTCCAAATGGAATGAGGGAGAATAAGCCAGGCTCAGAGGCAGCACCAGAGAACCAGGGGCTTTGATGGCGGTGGCATAAGTGAGCACATCTGCCTGCAGCCCTTGGTTCTCCCCAAGCCTCCCCCATAAGCAACAGACCCCAGTGGCCCCCCAGTTTGCATGGGATGTACTGCCTGGCACACAGCTGTCACTGCCATCAGAACCTCAGAACTGAAAGCAATCATTTGCTCTGTGGTTTCGTTTGGTGCTTCTTCCTGGGTGCTCTCAGTGGTGCTTTGTGTCCAGAACACCCAGACTGGCCATGGTCAGTTGTTAGCTGCAGCACAAGGACGGGATCCCAAGAGCGACTCCTACCTAGGGCGTGGGAGGTGGGCGGAACAATAGGAAGGTTTGTAGAGATGTTGGAGTCCTTATATCTCCTGAAACCTTATTTACTTTTATGCAAGTCTGTTCAGTAAGATTAGCTAAAAACAGCTTGGCTGTAAGGTGCTGGCTGATGGGGTTCTCAGAAAGTCTCGCTGTCTGGGTTCGGCTCCTCTCCCAGTCTGTGGAAGGACATGTGTTTCCCACCAGCACGCTGCCTCCTGTGCAGCACATGTGATTGCCAACCTCTGCCCTGCTGTCAGCTGGGGTTCAGAGGTGAGGGTGCTAAATGTCTGCTCCGTGACTCTCTGAGGTCCAGCCAGGCAAGGCTTTCACATTGCAGGAGGGTGGCTGTTATGCCTTTTGCTGATTAGAAGAAGTGGGTCCTCAGGAGAAGGATGGCAGTCACCAGGCAGAGAGGTCAGGGAACAGCTGGCCATCACTCTGGCCAAAGGGGCAGGGCAGCTGGAGCAGGGGCAGACCTGAGAGAACCCTTGTGCCCTGAGCCTCTTAAGTACTGTGGGCCCCGAGTCATCACACATCGTTCCACATAGAGATGGTTCCCATCTTAGGTTTAAAGAGACATAGATTTGGAAAGCATTCATTTACCTTAGGAAGTGTATAGTCTCAGTTTGTTGCAGTAAACTCAGGAGTTTTAAAGAACTCTGCAGACTGTCCTATTGATTTTGGAGAGCAGAAGGCTGCACTTAGGGACGTTTTCCTTTTCAGCAGTATCTGGTGCCATTCCCTGTTTGTCTATCTGATGCTCAGAGACCATCCCTTTAGCGTCAGTTCTGTAGTTCTAGTCGCTCCTTCCATGACCTCCTTGTCCCCTACATGGGGAACAACAAGGAGCATGACCCAGCTGAAGAAAACTCAGAGCAATTGAAGAGTTTCTGCAGCTAACTGTGCCGCCCTTGAGGCTGTGGAGGCCTTGGCTCTGTGACATTTGCCAGACTCCCAGACTCAGACAGACGATGGGTCTATAGTTTCTGGGCGGCCTGAAACATGGCAGGAGCCTGTTGGATGCTTGGGTTATCTCTGTCTTGGGCATTCCACAGCCGTGACTGTCAGCGGTGGCTCCCATGGAGTCCTCACTGAATTGGGTTACTGTTTCCCTGTCAGGGTTTGATGCGAAGCAGCCTAAACCGAAATGACCAGAGATGCTTAGCTGGTGACCTCATGCTGTGGGAACTGTCAGAGGGACCGTGTTTCCAGACTCCAGGCCACACTTGAGTGTGCGACTGTGCTCTGTGTTTCCGGCCAGAGCCTCCTGTTCTGAGTGAAGGGAACTGCGACCTTTCTATCCCAGTGTCTGCCCACTTATGTGCCTGGGTTCCTCTCTTCTCAGGAAAGGCTTCCTTGCCGTTCTGCTCAGCTCCCGGTACAGTTCCCTTCCCAGGGCTCACCACTAAGTCTTCTGTTTGGCAGTTCTGGGGATTGAACTCAGGATCTTCACACTGAGCTGTATCCCCAAGCCCTTTTTTTTTAGTTTTGAGACAGGGTCTCACTAAGTCTCTGAACTGCCTAGGTTGGGCTTGAACTTGTAGTCTTCTTATGTCAGCCTTCTGGAGTGCCTGGTGTACTACCATAACTGACTTGATGCTGCTTTTTGATAAGAAGCTATCTTCCCCCAGTTATGGGCTCAGTAAGGGCAGAAACTTCTGTGTGAGTGCCTGTCCTGATGCTGTCCCTGGAGAGCATCCAGTCAGGTGGAGATGTTGTCTGTGCGCTAAGCCATGTATGGAGACTGAGCACTTGAAATGCAACCTGTGAAACTGCATTTTAAAGTCTTATTTTATCTTAATGTATTTAAACATACGTATCTACTGGATGGGGCAATGCTAGTCTAATCCTGGGCTTGTCATGTAAGTGTCAACTGAGTAGGCAAGTAGATTTAAAGAAAATTAAGCCATAGAATTTTTTTTTTTTGTACCGGGGATCGAACTCCGGTCCTTGCGCTTTACAAGGCAGGTGGCAGAACCACTGAGCTAAATCCCCTGGCCCTAAGCCATACAATTTTTAGAACAGGTGATACTCAATTTGTACAGTTACTTGGGGGGCATACTTGCTGGAGGTGGGGAAGAGGAAGGAGCATGGCACTCTTGGGCACCCAGTGACCTGAGTTTTGGTGTCACTGCACAGTGTCGTCCTGCTGGATTCCAGGATGGCTCAGATCCTCTTGTCTGTGCCAAGGGCCTACATGGCTGCTGGGTGTGTCACTACTTGGTGGGTTATGGGCACAGGTAACATCCCATCAGAGTTGGTTGTCCTGAAATACTTCATGTAAATCACTAGGTCTTTTGGGTTAAAGCAATGCTATTTTAATTGGTAAATGCTTTCCAAAGGAGTTTAGCCATTATAAGTAATTGGTCCCTATTGCCAAAGCTGTTGTCTGCTGAAGACAAGATTTTCTGGAGATCCGAGCATCTCACTGGTAGCGGTTTTTGGAAAATTTCTGTCTTGACTTTACCACTGCATGTTTACAGCAGGTGGTGTAAGACTAATAGGTATGGAAACCCAGATCTCACTCCTGCCAGGTAGAAATGCTTGTTTGCTTTAAATGGGAATAACCCCAGATCATGGAATACAGGAAAGGGACAGCCCAGGACCCTCAATGAAGGGGACTTGGGCCTAAAGCGAATGGTAGACTGCATGCACAATATGCCTGAGACCCTGGATTCGATCTCTGGCCCTAAAGAAAAGGGGCACAGAACATCAGGTATTGACTGTTGCAGGACAGAGTGGCTATAATAGGGCAGTATAGGAGGGGAACCAGACTCTGGCTCTTGAAGTTGCTGGCTAGGCTGGCTCTTGAAGTTGCTGGCTAGGCACGGAAGGTTCACCCAAACAGGTGGAAGCATATTTGGGGATTAGAACTGAGACAGACACACACACACACACACACACACACACACACACACACACGCAGACCCCTGGGGCTTGCCCCAACCTGCATGCATTCCAGAGACCACGTCTCTCCCAAGAAGTCAGTAGGAGACAGCTGGCCTATGTGTCCCTGCCCTACAGAGTGGCCAGATGACCAAGAGTGAGCATAAGGAAAACCCAGAGGGTGTGTGAGGTGCAGATGACTTAATAGCACGTCCACCTTTCTAGACAGACACCTGCTCACGCCTTTACCAGTGTCATTTCTGGTGTCCATAGGGCCCATCTTCCTGGTGAGGAGTTCCTGCCTATTCACTGACAAAACACTACCACTTTTACCTTCCACAGAGAAACTTCCACTCATCTACATTTCGGTAACCAAGGGCATCTTCACCCATAAACACTGTTGCTGGTCTCCTCACTCACTGAATCCTCAGTGGTTCCTCTGCTCCCCAGAAATAAGGCAGCATTATTTCTTTCAAAATTGTGTAGATTTTGTGTGTCTACCTTGGTCTCTGCCTCTTACCCTTGCTTGTACTCTCACTCATGCTCCTAAACTTTTTTCACCAGTTCTGTGAAAATGCCCCCTTTCCACTGACTGCCCCACACATGACTGCGTCATGCCCGGTGTGTGCTGAACTGGTCGGGAGAGAGAAGGCACAGACAGGCATCAGCAGCTTGCTGTGAGACTTGACCGGCAAGAGCACAGACATCCTTAGCACGTTTTAGAAGTGACAGCTGTTCTAAGCTGTGATCTTCTGACAGATTTTCAGATGAACAGAGCCTATAAGAAATATGATTTATGCTGTCTGTGTTTTAGGAAATTGTTTTTAAATTGACTTTACATTATTATAGCTGACATTTTTAAAGGATATAAAGAGGCGTATTTGAAATAATACATATACGACTAGGAAAAAAAATTGAGTCAGGAGCAGGACAGGATGTGCGTGCTGAAAAGTCATCCTGCGTGGCCCTAAGTTGACTTACTGTTCCCCAGTTTGCCATGCAGCCAGAGTTAGGAGGAAACACATTAATTGTAGACTGTTCTTGGGAGAAATCATAGCATTTCTTTAGGAAAACGGAAGCATTTTCTATCACTTTTTTTCTAAACAGCACTTGTTGACGGTGGTCTGATGAGCTAGATGTTTTCTGGAGATGGCAGTGTAGGAGTTAGAAACTCAGGGGCCACCAGACTCCTACCAACAGTGTGACTTTTGGCAAGTTGTTAAACTTTGTGATTCATTTTTCCTCTCATCTGTAACAGAGAGATAGGAATAATACTCTTCTCAGAGCACCATGAGTTTGAGGCCAGCCTGGACTACATAGTGAGTTCAAGACCACCCTGAATTACCCAGTAAGACCCAAGCTTAAAAAAAAAGGAAGAGTGCTCTTCTTGTGGAAGCTGGTTGTGTATGGAATGGATTTATCAATATGCAGGGATATGAAGTGTCCTGTGGGAAGCAGGGCTTTACAAATGTCCTAGTTTAGTATTGAAATATGTTAGTCTTTCTATTTTGATTGAGAGCATGGCTCCTGGTTAATTTAGCTGGGTCAAATTCCTAATTTACTTTGTGATTTGGGGCAAATGATGGCACCCTTGTGACTCATTTCTTTACTTCAATAAGGTAGACATGATAATGACATTCAAAGTGTTCTTGTCAAAATTCACCCATGAACTTCTATACAACACTCAGCAAGGGACAAGTGCTCAATAGGTATGATAGGTAGCCAGAGTTGTATTAAGTTATTAATGTTAATCATTTTGTACCATTAATAACTTGTGATAAACATTTGGTCTTCATAGAGTATGTGACTATTTAGTGATAAAAATCTTGGCAGTGACTATAGGAAGATGAAGTCATAGATGGCAGCCGAAAGAATCTTGATCACACGTGAAGTCCTATTTAGTGGCTGCTATATGTTTTATCTTTTTGAGGAGAGTCCCTTGGCAGTGTGAGATTCATGTTTAATCTTTAATCTGTGCCCAGAGACTGACAGCACGTTCTACAACAGAATCTGTAATGTGGTCAATGTGTTCTGGTTCCCCAGATTGGGTTTTTTACCTCTTATGGGTATTTTTTTTCCCCTCTCATAGTTTTAGCCCCTCATAGATATGTGCATAGAAATAGCATACTTAGGGGGTACACTTTTACATGATACTTGGCTCGAGCCAGACCTGACTGACCCTGCAGGCCTAGCATGGTCCTCTGGCGGCTTAGGTTTCCTGGGAAGAGTTTTGTCAAATGGAGAACATTAAGGAATGTGTTAGGAACAACTGACTTGTTAAGTTCAGAAAGCAATTGGGCAGTGCTGACGTCCCAGACACAAGGTCATGGAGCAGAGCCTGCCCAGGGAGGCCTCGATGAGACTGGAGTGTTGGAGGCCTGCTGCAGATACCAGGGCCAGGGGAGTTGTTTTCCTGGTACAGTTACAGTTGTTTTCTTTTCATAAGAGCAGTCTTTATTTTCATTTTTTCCTTTAAGTTGTTGAAGATTTGATAAAATAACTGCTTACTCAGGCTTTATAAAGATGAAGGATTTGTAGGTCTTGGAAACTGTATACTTCTGTCTACTACATTCCTTCAAAGATGGAAGGAAATGCCTAACAAAGCAGCAAAGAGAGCTGGGGTCTAGGAAGCTTAGCTTTGTTCTTGGAGAGTGGGGAGCCATGTTGTCTTAACTTTGAGCGAGGCTCTGCTTTCAGTCAGGGGGTTGGGGCCGGCCTCTCTGAGACTTTCAGGCAAATAGTCTGTGGTCGCCTCTGGATAGGGCAGCTTCTTAAGACATCAGTAGAAGAGTGGGGTGTACCTGTCATTTGCAGAGTTTAAAAAAACTAAAGTTCCTAATTGCATTTTACCTTTTAGACAAAATAGCTGAGAAGTTGTCAACATCTTAGACAGGTCTTTGCTGCTTTGGTTCTTTTCCCTTTCATTTGAGTGGAGTCTTCCCGTCAGGTCTGTGTGAGGGTCAGTCATCACTGCCATTGTCAAATCTGAGAGTTTCCACCTTAGCCATAATTAGATGACAGTTCTCAGAACACTGCTTTTACTATAATATTGGCCCTTTTGTGGTTTTTTTTCCCATATTCCGCTCATTTTTATAAAAGACGGGAAGGGCCAATATAATAGAAAATAAATTGCACAAATGAACACACAGAAAGCTGATCCACACTGCACACATCATGCTCTTCAGCGGCAGGAAGTGCATGCAACAGGTGCAGCCAGTTTAGCTTAAGTCCTCTGTTTGGATGTGGGGACAGTTTGGATTTTAGGTGGGCAATGTCTGAAATGTAGCGTCTGCCAGGGCAGAGCTGCCTCTGGGGGCACTGACTGGTCACTCTTCTCAAGTCACCAAATTGTCTGGAAGCAAAAGGGGAATAATGATCCTTGGTTCTGAGCCAGCCTGTGATGGGGTGGCGCATCCTTATGCACCGAGTGACAGATCTGCAGTAACATTTTATAAACAGCTCTGTCGATGGCATCTTTGTGTTCTGGCAAGTTGACAGTTGAGCTATTGTGAAACAGATCTTTGCCCAGAGAACTTAAATATATACCAGATCCCCGCAAATGATCCATTTTATGGTACAAAGAACTATTTTTCACTGATGTTTTCAGTAAGTTCACAACGGTCGAATGTCAATCAGATCTTTCTTAAAATGAGCATCTGCCATGACAAATCCCTGCATGCTCTGCAGACAGAAGACAGAGGTGAAATTATTCAAGACTGTCAGAAAATGATATGTTCTTTCTTGGGAATTTACTTACACAAATGCCATCTTGTTAAGGATTTTGCTAGGAAAAGAACTTGTGTCCAGTTTGAGTTTTAAAAAGTGTATGGTGCTTATAGTGATTTTTAAAGCTTCCATCTCATACCACATCCTCTTTCCTCATCTTTCTTTGCATTTTGTTGGTGGGAAGGCAAGGGAGTGCCCATTGGCAGTGCTCTCTCTGCTCCCAGCCAGATCCTGCGCCTGCCACCAGAGTGCAGTGACCCTCATTAGAGTCCAGGACCAGATCAGAGGTCACCCTTCCAGCAGAATAGTTGGAATTCCTGAGCAAGTTTTGCCCCTTTTTGTTTGCTTAAGTGTGTAACTTACTATCCTTAAATCTCCATTGTCTCCAAATATGGTGTCCTGAAGTTCCTGTGGCTGCTGAAACTTGAGCTGCATCCAGCCCCAGGAGTTTGTAGCAAGGGACTAAAAATACTCATTCCAAGTAGGAGGAGGCCAAGCCCATCCTGGGGTCTATCAGCATCTTTTGGAAAAGAGCACTGTGTTAGGAATTTGTGTGTAGAATATGATCTCAAAGTGGGCTTGTGTTGATGGGTTCTTAATCCCCTCAGAAGGAACTTAATCACCAAACACCCAGCAAGTCAGGCTGAGCGGGAGCAGGAGGTAGAAGCCACCCAATTGCCAGACCTGGGGTGGCGCTCTCACTCCCTTGTCAGCTGCTCCAGCTCCAGGCCTCTCTGACGCCTCTCTAAACACATAACCCCTATTTTTAGTGCTGGGCTGTCATTTTGGATGCACTGCTATTGCAAAAATTTACCAGCAGCTGCAACCAAAATCCTGACTTAAAGGCCCTATTTCTAATAGAGACAAGGCCTATTTACCAGATAACTGCTCGGGTGGATGGGCTGCCTCAGTTTTGTCAAGAAGTCAGTCCTGTGTCTGTTCCTTCCTGTGGAGTCCCACACACACACTGGGCCTGCCTCTGTCTGCAATGCATGTGTGTTTGTGCATGTGCATGTGCATACCTGTGTGTGCCCACACATCTGTCCTCTGGTTCTTCTCTTCTAGTCAGTTATAGCCAGAGACGGGACAGGGGGACGTCACACAGAAGCACAGCCTGGGTGACAGTTCAACATCCAGGATCTTCCATCCCATGAACCACTCACAGGAATTGTATTCATTCACATCAATCCAAAACTGCACAGTATAGAAGAAAAGTTTTTTCCTTACCAGTCATAGTTCCTACTTGAGGATGGACTATTGTTACCAAAGACAGACTAACAGGAGGAAAATAAACCTGGATGTGTTGGTGCGTGCCTATGACCCCAGCACTGGGAAACAGAGGCAGGAGGATTGCAAATCCTGGGGAACTTAGTGAGACCTTGTCTTAAAGTGAAAAATAAAAAGAACTAGAGGTGTAGCTCAATGGGAAGACCCTGGATTATTCCCCAAAACTACAAAAACAAAATCAAAGAAACAAAAAAACAGAAGTTTATTAACATAGGAAGAAGGTCTGGTGTTCATGGGAGGATAATGAGTATTTCTGAGAAAGGAGACTTAGAATTTCAGGCTTCAGTACCACAGTTTCCTGAAAACCAGATGCAGATGCAGGAATGAGGCTATGGAGAGGCACCTGGGCTGAGCACCCAAGGCAAGGGCAAGGTCTTCTTGGCACTGTCCAGTAACACCTTGGGACGGGAGTCTCTGGTGATGGCTTCTACTCTTCCTGGACAGAGATATCCTTGCAAAGGGGCAGTTCCTATAGAAATGGAAATTTCTCTTACAGAAGGACAGCGTCTTCTGTGTCTGCAGCTTCTCAAAATAATCAGTGCAAAATAACTCTTCAGGCAGGGAGGCGGATTTTGTGATGAAGTAGTCCCTGAGCCCCTTGTTATTAGGAATTATTAACATTACCACCATGGCAGAAACAGATGGAAACAAGGATTCCCTGCAGCAGACACCAGGACTGTTTGACTTAGATGCTTGTTCACCTCGGATACTGGTTTTGCATGTAGGAGTTCTGCGAGTTCCCACATTAGGCACATGATAGGAGAAGATGACATTATGCAAAAGGCCCTGTGACAAGTTTCTGTAGTCAGGTTAATGTGCTAGGTAGCCTCGGGGTGTTAAAGCTTAGTAACCACAGATAGGATGGAGGGTATTGTGTTTAATTTTGAAATAGTTAAGGTACATTTAAAGAGTGAAATTAGAATTAAACTAGTGCTGAATCTTTGGACTCGTCATAAATCTAATCTGGTTCACTCCTATAGTTATACAGAGGAGAAAACTGAAGCCCAGAGACCTTGCGGATTTGTCAGGGTCGGACTAGGTAGATGGGACTAGAACCACATTTGCAGGACTCCTGTCTTATGTTATGTCCATGACCTCCAGATTCTGGATCTGAGGAGTCCCCTTGGGGTCTGGGACCTTGGTGTATAGTCCTCCTGCTATATACACATCTTGTTGCTAGCTATGGCTTCTCATGGGGACCATGGCTGGTTTACCAGTTAGCACTTTAGCAAGCCAATGCATGAGGTAGTGATCCCCCAGAGAGACTGAGGAGAACACAGAATTTGCTATGCCTTGTCTCTTTGGACGTTGAAACATCTTGACAGCCAGCAGATGCTGGCCTCTCTGATGCCCTCCCCTGCCCCTCAGTGTTATCTCTTACAAAGGCAGATCAAGAGGCTGGAGGTCAAGAGTCAGGACAGAGCCCTTCGAGCCTGACTTTCTGAGGAGTGGTGCTGACCTGCAGGCCCCATGCGTGGGATGGGGTGAGCAGAAGCAGGGAGGCCCATGGACTAGCTCTCTCTCCTGAACTGCCTGGGAACCCTTCCAGGGGCAGTCTGACAAGGAGGGGTAGTGCCCTCGCCACTGTGGCCTGTACCTGTGATGCAGGGAGGCTGAAGGCCAGAGGCAAAGGGAAAGCTGACTTGTGCTGGGGAAGGGTGGAGGGGTTGTGCTTTCTCTGTCACCTTCCTATTTATATTCATGTCCCAGGTCCCTGGGACCAGTTCTGCCCAGCACACTGGCTCCTTCCTGTGAGTCCCATCTTTCTCTCCGGAGGAGCAGGCCCCTGGGTTGGGAATGGGGCTCAAGTGACATCAGGCAGGTGTGATGGGAAGTGTCTGGCTGCACTGCAGTATGACCTAGAGGACAGTTCATAGGGACTGTTCCCTGGAGGAGCTGCTTTTTATCCCAAGATATCAGGTCCAGCTGTCAGATCTGCACCTTGTGTATGTGGCTCCTGGGACCAGCATACCGATGGGAGGCTGCAGTAGATTGACCATAGGAGAATGCTAATTAGGAGCCAACCCCCAACTCCCCCAGCCTTATGGTAGGCACAGCTAGAGGAGACACCGGCCATCTATCCTGAGAGGGGTCTGAAGAGGACAGATGGACTTAGAGTACATGAGGAAGCTAGCCTGTCTTACCCCTTGGCTCCTGTGATCATAACTTCCACATCCCCAGCTGTGCCGAGAGCTTAGGAGACTGGGCCCAGTCCCACTCCCTCCAGAAGGAGGCTCTTAAAGTCCTCTCTTCTGTTGCAGTGCTTTTTTTTTTTTTTTTTTTTTTTTTTTTTTTATGTGTT
>NW_022900938.1:34782773-34789830 GCF_012274545.1 Fukomys damarensis | reverse complement strand
TTTTTTTTTTTTTTTTTTTTTTTTTTTTGGTACCAGGGATAGAACTTGGGTCCTTGTGCTTGCAAGGTAGGCAGTGGAACCACTTAGCTAAATCCCCGGCCCTGCAGTGCTACTTTTGAACTATATATGAATGAAGCCACTATGTGTCCTTTGGTGTCTTGCTCCTTTGAATCCGTTGTGAGACTGACATGTTGTATTGTGTTCAGTGGCACAGTGTTTGCTTTCTGTGATGTGTACTAGTCCCCTGTTGGGCCACACCTCTTCCCTGATGCCATCCCTGCTAGCAGCCGTTCCACGTGTGAGGAGAGTGCTGCCTGCAAGGAGACTTGCATCTTTGAGTTAGCTGTGTTGGCTCCTTTACCAGAGCCATCTGCCTTCACTCCCACCAGCAGCAAGTGAGCATCCCCATCCTGTCCTGTTCACCTGCCTGACCCATGAGGTTGGACAGTTTTTCTCAGTCCCCTGGCATTTGGCCTTAAACGCTTGTGAAAGGACTGTGCCTGTGTTTCTCTGTTCCGCCTGAGGGGTCTGTCTGCCCTGATGATTCTGGGAAACACTGCTATATGCTGGAAGGTAGGGATTTAAAGACTCAAGGCTGTATTTAGAACATAGTTGTCCCAAGCAGCAGCGTCACACTGGACCGTATTCCTCCTCCTCGGTGTTGTGCCTGCTCCCTCTGGGAGAGCACCCATCCCATGCCACTCAACCCCGAGCTCTTGTCTTGTCCAAGAGATGGGCCATTGTCCTGGCTACCTGCTGTCGTCCTTTCAAGACAGTGATTCATGTGACACAGCAGAAGCAAGAATGAGAGAGTGGTGTGGAGGGCACAGCCGCTCTTTCCCTCTATACCATGTTTGTTGGGTCTGTGCTGTGCCTGCGTCCACCCCTCCTTCTACAGCAGCACCGTGCTGCTCCTCACACCCCTTGTGTATTCAGCCCGGCACCCTATACCCTGTACAAACTGATGTCGTGCAGTTTTCTTCTCGACTTGAACTTTCTTGTCTTGATAAAGCAGTTCTAAGCTCCATCAATGTAGGAGTGAAGGGATCTGCTCTTGGCTGCCTCAAGAATTATTTCAGTTGGGTGAAGATTGACTTGATGGTGAGAGGCTTAGCTAGACGGTACCAATCCACATTTGTGCTGCACTGTATTCTGATGATGTCTTGCTATGAAAAACAAAGCCCAAACCTAATAGCTTGGGAATTTTCAGGCCTGGTGGGCAGGGGGCTCTGTTCACACAGCTCTAATCAATGAAGTTCCCCTTGGGCTGGGGACCCTTCTGGGATGGCTTGTGCTTGTGGTGAGCCAGTTGGTGTTCGCTGTCCACAAGGAGCTCCCTGGGCTGGTGCGTCTCTCCGCAGGGCTGCTTGGGTCTCCTTAAAGCATGGCATCTGGGTTCCTGGGGTATGTTTCAAGGAAGGGCGAGGTACCTCTTCGGGAACCCAGCCTATACAGCAGAACTGCATCTGCTTCTGCTGTGTCCTGCTAATCACCCAGATTCAAAGGGAGGGGACAGAAATGAGAGGGGATCAGAACCTCTGTGGCCTAGTAGTCCACACCTACTAACAGCCTCCCACCATTGTGCTTTTCCTGCAGCCCTGACCGCCGCTGCAGGGAGAGGGAAGCTAGAGGTCTGCGAGCTGCTACTGGAACGGGGTGCTGCTGTATCTCGGACGAACAAGAGAGGGGTACCCCCACTGTTTTGTGCAGTACGCCAGGGGCACTGGCAGGTACACCATGGGCCCCCTGAACGCCTCCAAAATGATGATGGAGACAGACTGAGAGCACCTTCGGCCCTGGGCCCTGTCTTCCCCACCCCTGGCTTTAGTCTAGCGTGGCACAGTCAGACCCGCAGGTTGAGGAGCAAGACTGGCAGCCCTGCCACAGACCCATGACTGTGAGGGGTTGGGTGGGTGGGCCCTTCGTGGTCCTGGAAGATTTGCTCCATTACATGTGCTGCTGTTGTTTTGTAACCTGTGGGTCCCACATAACTTGAAAAAGGGGCCATGCTGTGCTCTTTAGAAAAGCATGCATTTTCATGCTGTCTCTAATTCAGAGGAGTGAGGAATCCTTTCATAGTGTTTCATCATTTAGCCCTAAACAATGACCACGAGCTTACCAAACCCCCATCCCGCAGCAGGTTACAGATACAGATAAAACTATTTCATGCCCATTACAGGAAAAATACCCCACCGTGTCTGGCTGCCCTGGTCTTTTTCACTAAGCCATGTGGAAGGAAGGCATTTGTTGATGCAAAACAATGAGAAAGCAATGGGAATATGTCAGTAGTGGCCACTGTGATCATGCTGTGACTAAATTGCCAGAGAAAGCCCCTTGGATAAAGCCCTTCCTACTGGCACAGTGCCTGAGAGGTGCTCGCCTCCTTGTTTTCCTCCCTACACCATGCATGGTATTAAAGCACTTGCTGAGCCTGAGCCTCTCCTCCAGGAAGCTGTGCCAGAAGTTGCCCCAGACAGGGAGGCCACCCAGCCCCAAGACTTACAGAGCAGCAGCCCACTCACCTGCCCTGCCCTATACTCTCGGTGGTGGGCACCATCATCCCGCAGGACGCCTGAAGATACCCAACTCTGAGGAGGCTCAAGTCCCTTACGTAACAAGGCATAGTACAGTGTTTTCATATAACCTATGCACATCATCTCTAGATGACTTTTAGTACATAATTCAGTTGCCATATAAATAATCATTATATTGTGTTAAAGAATAACAACAGGGAAAACAATCTATACACATTCAGTGCAGGAGCAGTTTTTAAAAACATTTCCGTCCACTATTGGTTGAATCCACTGATGTGGATCTGCTGATGTACAGAGATGGCTGACTGCGTGGCATCAGCACCAGCACCGGCCGCTTGCTCACCCTTACTCAGACTGAGTTCTCCTTAGTTATCTCTCTTCCTCACCGGGGCTGTCCTGTCATTACCCTATTATGGTGCCATCCGTGGCCAGATTACCGCCTCGGTATGTGGTTTTCATAGACACAGTAATGAAGTGGGCATGTTAAAAAAGGGGATATATTTGGGGAAAAGGTTCTGTTCAAAGTAATACAGTCAGAAGATTTATAGGCCCCACAAATCACACCACTTAAAAGAGATTTTGAAAAGAAGAGAATCAACTTGCCTACTTTTAAAGACTGAGAAACCTGCCTGGGTATAGAGAATGTGGCTTCAGCAGCAGGAAGACTGTAATTGGGCATTTCTTTCAGATTGTGAGGTTGCTGCTGGAACGCGGCTGTGACGTGAACCTGAGTGACAAGCAGGGCCGGACGCCCCTCATGGTGGCTGCCTGTGAAGGGCACTTGAGCACCGTGGAATTCCTCCTTTCTAAAGGTAGCAGCGGGTCACCTTGTCGCACACATAGGTCTCTTTTGTGTGGACAAAGAGCTTTGGCAGATCCACTCAGTACTTTCTGCTCCCAATTTTAAGTCACTATTTTACAGGAGCTTATTTTTGTTATGGGGATTTTCTAAGCATCCAGCAGAGAGAACAGGTAGCACAGCCCACGTGCCCCTTGCTCAGCCGCAGAGCTGACCCTTGGCCAGGGGCCTCAGACTTCCCCATGTGCGATGGCCCAGCTGCGGACTGCTGTGTGTGCTGCCGGCTCTGCCTTGGTCACGTTCTCTCACTGGCTTTCCTCACAGGTGCCGCCCTTTCTTCTTTGGACAAAGAGGGTCTGTCAGCACTGAGCTGGGCTTGCCTGAAGGGTCACAGGGCAGTGGTGCAGTATCTGGTTGAAGAAGGAGCCGAGATAGACCAGACTGACAAGAACGGCCGCACTCCGCTGGATCTGGCCGCCTTCTATGGCGACGCCGAGACCGTGAGTACCAGCCCAGCGCTGTGTGATCAGTGGGTGTTCCGAGCACAGGCCATGAAACCTTTGCTTTCTCTAATTCTGTGACAGGCTATCCATCCCAGGATTGCTGTAGTAAAGATTTATTACACTCTTGAAAGCTTAAAAGTTACAAAGTATGTGCACTACAAACACCTCTGTGACCCTGTATACCCACAGATATCACTTAAAGACACTACTTTCAGTTTTTTGGCTAAACACTTAGACATGGAATTGCTGGAATGTACATGACTTTTTAATTGTGGAGGACCCTCATAGTCTTCCCCAGCAGCTCCGCCATCCCACATTCCTGTCAGCAGTGTTCCAGGTTCTAGTGTCTTCACAGCCTCTCAATACTGTTGTCTTGTGCATTTTTTAAATAGTATCCCTCCTCATGGGCGTGAGATGCTGTCTTGTTGCTATTTTGATTTCCATTTCCCTAATGGTTAGTGAACATCTTTTTATATGCTTATTGTATGTCATCTTTGGAGAAAATATCTATTTGAGTCCTTCACCCAAGTCCTTTTTAATTTGGTATTGTTACTGTTGAGTTGTATGAGTTTTTAAAATATATTCTAGATAGTAACCTCTTTAGTATCATTTTGAGTAACTCATGGACTGACAGGAAGCATAACCTGTTAGATCCACATGAAAATAGAAACTGAGTATAGGTTTCTTTTCTAGTAAGACAAAAAAGTGATTATTTTACCCTAATGTTTCCTGCTTAGTTCACACAGATGGCTGTTTTATGACATTAAATTTTTGTACCCTAGCCTCAAATGTGCAATCTTTACAGTCCCAATATTCATCAGTTGTCTTTACTGAGCCTTGAGTGAATTATATTAGGTCTGTCTGGTCCCCTGCTGCTAATTTTTCCACCTGTGAGACCTGGGCAGGGTAGACTGATGCTTCGGAGGTGCCCATTGCTGTCACACCGCAAGCATGCTGGCCCTCTGCAGGTACCCACCTGTGAATTTACTGCGGCAAAGAGGTGACTGTGCCTCTTCTGCCACCTGGGACGCGGGGCGGACGCTTCCTGTGTGGTGTGTGAGGGTGTGTGAGGGTGTGTGCACAACATGCCGCCTGGAGCATCTGCCTGCTTTCCTCGTCAGTGAGAGCAGAGTTACCTCAGCAAGGGAGGTGTTGGCCATGGGCTTTAGCTACTTTTCTCCAGTTGGCATCAACTGCATTTCCACTTTCGGATCTCCGATGGCCTGCCCCGTCTACAGCAGGGGTAAAGCTAATCAGAATGTGGAGACCGCTGGGTAGCCGCTGTCCGCCCCATGCTGCTGCTCCTCAGGGCCTCGCTGTCCCATGCAGGTGCTGTACCTGGTGGAGAAGGGAGCTGTGATTGAGCACGTGGACCACAGCGGAATGCGGCCCTTGGACAGAGCCATCGGTTGTCGAAACACATCTGTTGTGGTCACATTGCTCAGAAAAGGAGCCAAATTAGGTCAGTGAATTCCTCCTCCAGTCAGCAGGGAGAGGGATTGGCTTCTTTCTTCAGAGTGCCTTGGGGAGCATGAAGATTGCCTGCTCACAGGGTGAGGAAGACGTCGGGGGTTGATGGGAAAGAGGGCTCTTTCTTGGTCTCTGCCTCTCCTCCCCTCCTCCTCTTATCCCTCTCTCTCCCCTCCGCCTGACTCTTGTCTCATCTGATTGCCGACATGGGTGGAAAGCAGAGGCTAAGGATGTTGGGACACTTGTGAGCCACAGCATGGCACAGCCAGGCTCAGACAGTAGGGCGGGCCAAGCTTCCACGGTTCGGAGAGCTCCCCGTGAGGCTGTGGTCCCCCAGCTAGAGCGGTGTTCATCAGCCAGCAGGGATATGGGGACCCGATCAATGTCTGAAGAAGTTTGAGGGATTCTTTGGAGATGGGATGGTGGGCTACTCTGTAGGATGGTTCTCACTTCACACACCGCTTGGTGTGAGGAGGAAGAGCGGCTAGAACCTCCATATTTGAGCAGTTTTGGGCAGGCCCTGTGATGGAAACATATTTGCTAATATTCTTAAGCCAGCCTGAGCTGCATGCGTCCCATTTAATTTGCTCTTCCCATAACCCTGTAAGTAGGCAGTGATGATACCATCGTTTACTAGGGATCCTCCAGGTCACAGTGACAGTCACTGTGCGAGCCTGCCTGTGCCTCAGAGGTTGCTCTCCACAATCCTCCCTGAGCACCCCAAGTGTCAAGAGTGGGCTTAGCGAGAATGCTGTAGCATGGAGAGAAGCTGGCCAAGGACGTTAAGGGGGGTCTCAGCCAAGTCGTCTCAGAGTAGACAGTAAGGGCAGATGTTTGGAAAATTGGCAGCACCAACCTGGCCCATGGCTGGCATGATGGGCGTGCAGGAAGCTTCAGAGATGGCCAAGGCCTGGTTCTGTTATTTCCCCTGAGATCCCCTTCAGGGTTGGATGGGTCTCACTTTCTTAGAGACAGGATGCTAAGGACAGGTTGTTCTGGCCCCTTCCCCACCTGTGTGCCTGATTCTGCATAGACTAAGTTAGGAGCCAACCAGCCTGCTGCTGCCACTGCCTTTCCTTTGTCACACTGCTGTCTGCACGTGGACGGCCACATCCTTGCAGCTCGGTTTCTGCTGTTTGTGGTGTACAGTTGTTGGGACCCAGAAAGACTGACCAGCTTTCCCCTGAACCTTGGAAGTGCTTCTGAAAGCATGTTTATTTTGCAGGAAATGCTGCTTGGGCGATGGCTACCTCCAAACCTGATATTTTGATTATACTCTTACAGAAATTAATGGAGGAAGGAAATGTGATGTACAAAGTAAGTGGCCCCATCCCTCTGCGCTGTTGAACCTTGGTCCCAGCAGTCCATTAGCCTGGTATTGACGGCCATAGCTGTCCTTCTGTGCAGCACACATGGGGCTCAGTGGCAGGGGAGTTCCAAAGGATGCTCATCTCTTAACAGTAGAACCATCTCTAGAAAGCTCTTCTCTTCCTGCCTGAGAACCATTATTTTTGAACTACTCCTTGAGGCTGCGGCTGTGACTTCCACTTGAATCCATGCATGAAGGAGTCACCTGGCTCGCCCCACAGGATGTTCCTTGGCCTCTACATTTCCTTAGTGTTCAGAGCATACTGCTGCAACAGTCATGTGACACCCAGGAGGGGACCACCCAGGAGATATTCCACAAGAAAATGATTCCGTCTCCACAAGAAAATGATTATGTCTCCAGCTTTTTTTTTTTTTTTTTTTTT
>NW_022900938.1:34762754-34782343 GCF_012274545.1 Fukomys damarensis | reverse complement strand
TTTTTTAGAAAGAGTCTCACTATGTAGTTCAGGCTGTCCTTGAACTCACTGTGTACCCCAGACTGGCCTTAAACTCATGCTAATCCTGCCTCAGTCTCCCATGTGCTGAGATTATAGGCATACACCACCATGCCTGGCTTCCCAGCCTTTAACTGTCAAATATTTAGTATCTGTAAACTGTTCCTAGAAATATCTTTACTTAATGGAGTCAAGTCATATATAGTTATTAGCTATTTAGGAGACAGTGAATTTTCCCCATTTTTCCTAATAAATAGAAATATGACTTGCAGATAAAATTTGACTTTATATTTTCCAAAATGAGATGTCAGTTTAGATCAAAGGCTGGCAAACTTTTTCTATAAAGGGCCAGAGAGTACATATTTTAGGCTTTGCAGGCTACGAGCATACGGTACCCAGCTCTGCTGTGGTGGAGAAGCATGGCTGTGTCTCAGTAAACCTTTATTTGTAAACAGAGGTGGCAGCCAGATCTGGCCTGCAAACTGCAGTTTACCACCCCAGATTTTTATAGACGTATAGGCCATTTACATAGATCACTGTTCTTTCCAGACCTGTTATTAGAATTATAAAATTATGGGGGGAAAAACCCCACTATATTTTAACCATTTTAATCCTTTTTATTTGCTGTGTTATAGGTTTGTTTTCCTTTTTATTTTTTAATAGTAACAAATAGGTACACAGCATGACGCAGCAGGGTTCCTGGCTTGGAATCAGTTTGAGATTGAGTTCAGAGTGTGTATTGTTTTGGCTGTGAAGTGTTTTTAATATGGATTTTGGTAGGCAGTTATGTCAAAAGTATCAAGCCATTTTCCACAGGCTGCATACCCGCTGTGCCACGAGACTGACTGAACAAATGGATTTCTTTAGCCTTGAAAATGATGTGGTGTTGCTCTGATTTTTAAAGCCCAGGCTTTAGAGCTTTTCTTAAAGGAAACTTATTAAGCTGCAGCAAGCTCTTAGTTTCCCAAGACTCTACTTGCCTTAGAAACAGCTTCATTTTCATCTGATTCTATTATACTTGGCATTAGAATATCTTCAGATGGGAAATCATTGTTGAAGTAACTTTTAAAAAATGTGTGACTGAGAAGATAATCTGATGCATTACGGTGGACAGTGATTTGGCAGTTTATGAATTCCCTCTTGGGAAGCCCTCCTCACTGTGTGACCACACGCTGCAGACATGGGGACAGCGAGGCCCAAGTGTGTTGGACTCGACTCTCAGTGTCCCCACTCCTGCCTTGGCACTCGGCATCTGGATCTCTTCAGTATGCTGTGATGGCTTTACATGGGGGTTTTGGGGTGTGGGAGCTCATTGTGCTTCGAGCGCTGTAAAAGGATGCATTGTCATGTCTGCTATGTCCTAGAAAGGGAAGATGAAGGAGGCAGCCCAGCGATACCAGTACGCCTTGAGGAAGTTTCCTCGAGAAGGACTCGGGGAGGACATGCGACCCTTCAATGAACTAAGAGTCTCCCTCTATCTCAGTTTGTCTCGATGTCGAAGAAAAACAAATGTAAGCCAGGCCCTGCGACCCCAGCCCAGTCCTTTAGTAGGAGGACCTCCACAGTGGTGAAGTCCAGCCCCGCTGCAGGCGAGGTCCTGTGCCCCCACTCTGAATGTGCACCTCTCTTGATGAGCACCCGTGGGTGCTGGTAGAGCACACTTGGGTTTCTCTGCTTCTGTGACTGGAAACACATGCAAACTGCTCCTCTCCCCTTCCTAGCAGGGATCCTGCCAGCATTGTTACCAGGAGACAACATGCATGTCTGTCCTAGCCCGCCCGCCCTAGTGTCCCTCAGGTTTTCTCAGAGTCACTTACTGTGACTAGCAAATGTCTCAGTACCCCTTCCTTCCTACTCTGGTTGCTACATTCTCCCTCTGCCCAGCCTGGCCCCAGAACACTGCCCACCCTCCTGCCTGCTGCTGTGGCCCAGGCTCCCCTGTCCCTGCCCTCTGCCCCTTCCACTGCTGTCCCCTACCCTGAGCCACCGGTGCTGCTTCTATACTGAATTCCTCAGACTAGGCCTAATCTCTGATTAGCCAGCATTCAGACAAGACTTTGTCTTCATCCCTTTCTAGTTTTCCCAATACTGTGCCACCCTCTAGAGTGAAACTCCTGTGAAAGAGTTGCCTTTCAGTGCCACTTCTGACTCATGTGTTTACTTGTTGACGCCAGGACTTTGGCATGGCAGAAGAATTTGCTTCCAAGGCTCTGGAATTGAAGCCCAAGTCCTATGAAGCCTTTTATGCCAGAGCAAGAGCGAAGAGAAATAGCAGGTAGGTCTGTGTCACCTGCCTGACTAGAGGAGCCTTTTTTTCTGGGATCAAACCTGCTAGCTGGGTTTGAGGAAGTTTTGCATGATCAGGGTCACTCAGATGCTTTCGGCACTTTGAGTGGAAAATTAGTAGCTTCCGAGAGGCACAGTAGTATATTACCTACCATAGCCTAACCTAATGTCTCCTGGCATCTCAGTAGCCGGCCCTCCCCACCCGACCCCTGCGGGAGACTTACCGCACCACAGCCCCTGGCTGAGCCATGTGGTAGTGAGGCTGCCTGCTGGGGACAGGAGGGAGAGCTCGTGCTGTGTATGCCTCCGACTTGGAGGTGGGCAGGATGGAGCCTGGTGGAGACAAAAGGTGCAGGAGTCTGGTGCTCACTGACCTATGCATGTCCCCATTCTCAGCCCATTGTCTGGGGCCATCAGACTGCCTTGTAGCTGAGTAACTGGCTAAATGGAACCTGCCCACCACAGTAAGTGGTCAGATCTCACACGCTACCTGCTTTCCTTTGAGCGCAGCTATTGCAGGAAGCTATGAGGACAGAATTTCATTACATGGCTTGTAATTGTGTCTTCTGTTTGCCTGTACAGGCAGTTTGTGGCAGCCCTAGCTGACCTGCAGGAGGCAGTGAAACTCTGTCCCACCAATCAGGAAATCAAGAGGCTCCTTGCTCGAGTTGAAGAGGAGTGTAAGCAACTCCAGAGGAACCAGCAGCAAAAGCAGCAGTGCCCCCCGCCAGCTCTGCCCGATGACTCAGACAATGAAGAGGATGCCCCAACCTCTGGATTAAACGACCACTTTCACCTTGAGGGCGCTGAAGAGGAAGAAACTTCTCCACAGGAAGAATGTATTTCCCTGACTCCCAGGTCCCAGTCGTCCTCATCTGTCCCTTCCCCATATATCCGAAACCTTCAAGAAGGGTTCCAGTCTAAAGGCCGCCCAGTGTCGCCACCAAGTAGGGCAGGAGGCAGCAAGTCTCTGAGAGAGACTATTGCTCAGCCAGGGCTGGTTATGCAGCCCACAAAACAGGCACAGATAGTGAAAACCAACCAACATCTGGGTTCTGTGCAGTCTGGTGTGAGACACAGCAGCACAAAACTGCAGGTCTCTTCTCAGAATCCTACCCCGAGTCCCATGCCAGGGAGAATCCCCACAGCTGCCACTGGGAGCAGAAACCAGCATGTGGAGGGACCAGGTACCTTCACTGTGGGAGGCAGTTGTGGCCACATTGGAGATCGGCTGGGTCCCAGCCATAACGTCCACCTTCAGCGTAGTGAGAGTGGTGCTGCGTATCCTTTACCAAGCAAGATCAAAGCTGCCGAGCGGCTTCTGAGTCAAGCTTCTGTGGCCTTGGATGTGGCCCCTCCCAGCCAGGGTGGACCTGGGAGCTGCAGTGATGGGCGACACCCTGCTTCCCTCAGCAGCTCAGGTTCTGGCTCTTCCGGTTCTCCTTCCAGCAGCATAAAGATGTCAAGTTCAGCCAGTAGTTTGACTTCAAGCAGTAGTTTTTCAGATGGCTTCAAGGTCCAAGGACCAGATGCTCGAATTAAAGACAAGGTGGCGAGTCAGGTACAGAGCGGTACTGCTGAACACAGGCCCCGAAATACTCCATTCATGGGCATCATGGACAAGACTGCACGCTTCCAACAGCAAGGCCATCCTCCCCACCGAGCCTGGCATTGCCAGGTGGCAGAGGGGCTACTGACGAACACATCTACTGCAGCTGGCCTGCAGTCCGCTAACTCAGAGAAGCCCTCTCTCAAACAAGGAGGATACAGCAGCCAAGCCAAAGCCTGTCCTGTTTCTACCCCAAGTGGAGGTGTCCACAACGGGGCACAGGTGAAGGAGCTAGAAGAAAACAAGTGCCAAATCCCAGCCCACTACCCCAATCAAGACAGCAGGAAAGCTAAGAGTGTTCCTCATCTGTACCAGGAAAGTATCTCCAAGCAGCCACCTCAGGACGTCAGTAACGAAGCCAACAGGAGTCACCTCACTTCAGGGAAACCAAAGCGATCCTTCATAGAGTCAAATGTGTGAGCCTTAAGAGACCCATTTGGAAAACAGTGTGTTGACTCCTGGTGGTAAATAGTTAAATGGTTTTTCATCATAAAAATTACATTTTAGCCATGTTTTTCTTCCAGGGTGTATCTGATGCCATTGATGTATTAAAAATGTAGGAAAAGGGCCAGGGATTTAGCTCACCATGCCTGCCTTGCAAGCACAAGGTCCTGAGTTTGATCCCCAGTACCCTCCCAAAAAAGGTAGGAAAAACTTCTCTAATAAGTAGCTAGAAGTCATGGTAAATAAGACTGCTACACAGAATTTAAAATTAGCTGTACTTATCAAGTAAAACCTTCAAGACAGCCAAGAATACATTAATGTATGTTTTTCTCTTGCGAAATTATTTTATCACTTTTCTCCTTGCCTTTGCTATTTGGTAAAACCACAGTACTTAGAAGGGAAAACAGTGTCCATTACTGTTCCATTGAGTCAAATCATAATTTTATTTTTATACACACAAATAAAATTAAGATCTCAGTGATTTCTAGCTGAATATAGTATGACTATAAACATAAGGTAGCTGAGTTTTCTTTTTTTTTTTATTTTGTTTAAGCAAAATACAAGAACAAGTATTCTTCCCTTCCTAGCCATTCCTTTAAAAACAAAAAAAGGTTAAACATTTATTTCTGTATTATGGTTCTTTTTCAAATATTTTTACAGTACTTTTTCATGCTTCAAGGTGTTTTTGATGGGTGGAATCAGGACAAGCTATTTGGAATATGGATTGGTGGTTAGATCAGATTTGAGCTAAAATACTAAGATCAGCATTCTTAGTGGAGCTTATAAATTAATCTCAAATGATTCTAAACTGCAAGGGCCAGGGATTTAACTCAGTGGTTCTGCTGCCTGCCTTACAAATGCAAGGGCCTGAGTTCAATCCCTGGTACAAAACAAACAAACAAAACTGTTAATGTTCCTGAAGCAAGTCTTCCAGAGTCCTTTTGGGACAATATTTAAATTGGATACTTGAGGTGTGGTTGATTATTGCCTGTTTTGTTCCACAGCCATTACTTCATAGTCACATGTTGTATATATTACATAGCCCAGTTTTATTCAGACTTGTAAATATAACTATTTCAACATAGTTAAACTAAAAGCAAAAACAAATAACAAAACCCCAGCCATATACCTGCATGTTCTTTTAAACTTCACCCATGCTGGTTATTGCACTGAATATGTTGTCACGGCATGTTAACAGTACACCGGTAACGGCACTTTATCTCATATAAATGAACACCTAAGAGGTGCTAAAGTCCAAGCTGATGTAGTATTCATTTGTACAGATGAGGTACAGGAATGAACCTTGCTTTAAAGGTATTTTTATATGAAAATGGTATGCTATTGGAGGGTGTTAAAATGCTAGTTTGAGAGAGGTGGGAGTGTATTTGTTTTATATGTTGGGATGTGAAATTTATTTTTCAGAATTGGGGAGAAGAAAGTTCTATATTTGCAGACTGTTTTAAAAGGAGTAGTTGTTCCGAAGTTCCTACAAACATTAGTTTTGTATGAATAGGGACCTTCTGGTGTCATTCTTCAACATCTTTCCTGAGTGTGTGTATAGTGTACTTTGTACAAACAGCTTTATCATTTTTTATAAGCTTTCCATGAGTTCTGCTATAACTACTATGGCTTATTTATTGTTTATTTTCTTTAATATTTGTGAAAGTCTTACTCTTTTATTATGTAGTTTTGTTTCTGCACAACTACTGTACTTTTCCATATGGAATAAAAGCTATTACTAGACTTGAGTTGGATTCACTGATTCGGGGGGTAAGTAGATAATATCCTGAGGACAGCTACCAGTCTTGTCTTTAATCTGTTACCCTAAAGAAAATGGTGAATGTTGGATAAGGTGGTATATGTAGATAATCCTAGCTACTCTGAGGCTGAGACAGGAGGGTCACCAGTTTGAAGACAGCCCAGGCAACTGAGACCCTGTCTAAAAATAAAAACAGGTAAGGGCTAAAGGAGTAGGGGAAAGGAAATAAGGGACAAGAAAAAATATGAGAAAAGTAAAAACTGGAAACAAAGTCTTTGTAAACAGGGGAGGGTGGAGGGGGTGAAGGGAGGGCAGGATGGAGAAAAATGAGAACCAAGACCTGTCATGTAAGGGTACAAGGTCCCAATGATGAATGTAACTACTGTATACTTAAAGAGTACCAATAAACTCAGTAAGATTAAAAAATAAACAAAAACCGGATATAGCTCAATGGTAGAGTATACTTGCCTAGCATGTGGGAGGCCCTGAGTTCAGTCTCCAGTCCCACACTCAAAAAAGCTTTTTAATATAAATACTGCCAAATGTATATTCATTTTCATTTTATCATAATTTCTGAATAAGGGTGACAGCTTTTAGAAATGTCAAAATATCCAAGGATCAGAAGTAGTCTTTTTGCCTAAAATAGGAAGAAAGCATAGGGAAAGGCAATGTATTTATTGCCTATTTTTACTGGCAGCAAGGTATCTGTTACACTGTAACTCAAATTCTTTGGCAGTAACAGAATACTGTTAGGATTCTTCTTCAATGCATTCTCTTTTAGTTAAAAGTGTGTATTTTTTTTTTTTTCAGTCTGAACTGTGTTGTATCATGGTGAAATTCTGAGCTGGGATATTCAGCCTAATACTGCCTTAAGATATCTGGTTACTACTGTAGAAGCCTAGGAGAAGCACTTCCAGTCTTTCATTAAAGCTCTATATTTGTTAAAAATTAAATACAAAAGAAAATTGGCAGGAGGTAAAAAGTGTTACTGGTAATATATAATCCTGGTCCTGTTTTCCTGTAAAGCAGCCAGTGTATTAGTAGGACTGCTGACCCAATAATGATGATTCTGATACAGTCTTAGGAGAGATTGGGTACTTGGTGTGATTTGACTCCATGAGGACATAAAGAATCTTCCGAAAGATCCAAGTAAGAAGCCACCAGGCCCGCATGGTCCTGCACCAGCATGTCCTGTGGAAGCTCATGGTTTTGGTTTTTAATTATGTGCATGGAAGAAGGAATTATGTGCTATTAGCTTATGTTTATATAAAAAGGCATTTCATTTGGAAAATTTCATTTTCAATCATTTTGTTTTATTAGTAAAAACACCTTCACATCTAAAAATAATTTTTAATTCATTTTTTTAGTAGTACATGTTTGCAGTTCATAATGATTCCATTCATCACGGGGGAAGTGTACATGTGCATAGCACATCTTAAATTTTTTTTTTTTTTTTTTTTGGTACCGGGGATCAAACTCGGGTCCTTGTGCTTGTGAGGCAGGCGGTAGCACCACTGAGCTAAATGCCCAACCCCACATCTTAATTTCTTTGTTCCCTTGTCCACATTTACCAGATCTCTTATTTCCATTTTTTTCTTTCAGTTCTTTAAATCTTTTTTTCCCTTCTTTCCCTCATACCTTTTGTTCCCCTTCCCACTTGCACAAGTTCTTCCTATTTCCTAATACCCACTCCCATTCTGCTCCTTATTTATAGTTTGGATTTCTCACACAACTGAAGTAATGCAATATTTAAACTTGAGCGCCTTAGTTCACTTACGATTATGGTCTCGAATTGATTTGAGCCAGAGATTTAGCTTAGTTGCACTGTGCCTGCCTTGCAAGAGCAAGGTTCTGAATTCAGTCCCTGGCACCAAAAAAAAAAAAAAGATTATGGTCTCAAGGTACATCAATTTACCTAAAAATGCCTCAGGTTTATCTTTATGGCAGAGTAGTACTCCACTGTGTATATTTTCTTTCTTCATTCATTTATTGGACATATAGGCTGCTTCCAAGATTTAGCTGTTACGAACTGTGCTGCTCTAAACATGGGTATGCAGGTATCACTGTAATATAGCATCTAACTTTTTCGGGAAGATACATAGGAGGGGAATGGCTGTGTCAGATGGAACCTCTACAATTAGTTTTTTGAGGAATCGCCATACAGCTTTCCAAAGTGGTTGTATCAATTTACACTGCAACAATGGAGAAAGTTCCTTTTTCTCCTGCAGCCTTGCCAACATTTGTTAATGATTTCTCGATTTTTTTCTGGAATGAGAGGGATTCTGTTTTAACTTGCATTTTTTGAATGACCAGTGATTTTGTTCATTTTTTCATGGGTTTTTTATTTTTTAACTTTTTTGGCTGTTTGTACTTCTTCATCTGAGAAGTGTCTATTCATTTCAGATACCCATTTTTGGGTTGGGTCCTGCAATACGAGGGGGGGGGGATCTAATTCTTTTGAGTTCTTTATATATTTTAGATATTAGTCCTCTTGAGGATAGATGGCAAAAATTTTTTCCCATTCTGTAGATTCTCTTCACTGTTACCGTTTCCTTTTACAGCAGCTTTTTTAATTTGATGCAATCCCATTTGTTCTTTGTATTTCCTGTACAACTGGGGTTTTGTTCATAGTTTTGTCTACACATATGTTTTCAAGAGTTACCTATTTTATCTTCCAGCAAATTAAATGTTTGTTTTTATATTTAGATCTTTGATCTATTTCAATTTTGATGTAGTGCACGGAGACAGATGAGAGTCTAGGTTCAGTCCTCAGCTGTGGACAGCCAGTTTTCCCAGCACCATTTGTTAGACTGTCTTTCCTTCAGCAAAGGTGTTTGGCCCCTTTGTCACAGATAAGGTAGCTAAGTGTGCCTGTAGTTGTTTCTGCATCATCTGTTCTATTCCACTGATCCACTAGTCTGGTTCTGTTTTTTGTTTTATTTTTGCATATTTTTGTTTATTAAATCATGATGCCCCCTGCCTTGCCCTTTTTGCACAGAACTGCTTTTTCTATTCTAGGCCTCTTCTGGTTCTGTATCAATTTTAGGATAGTTTTCTCTAGTTCTGTGAGGAATGCTTTGATATTCTGATTGAGATTGAATCATTTTCACTATAATGGTCCTGCCTATCTAGGAACAGGGTACATCTTTCCACTTTCTGATGTCTTCTTCAAACTCCTTTTTTAGAGTACTATAATTTTCATTGTAGAAATCTTTAGCTTCCTTGGTTAGGTTAATTCCTAAGTATTTTATTTTTCCTGATGCTATTGTGAATGGCACTGTTTCCCTAATCTCTGAGTGTGTTATTGGTGTACAGGAAAACTATTGATTTTTGAATGCTGATTTTGTATCTTGTTACACTACAAATTTAGTTATTAATGCTGGGAATCTTTTGGTGGAGTTTTTGGGGTCATCTAAAAATAACAAGTTGTGCTTGCTAGCAATGACTTTTAAATTTGTTTTACTAGTTTTTATGTAAAAACTAGCCAGCCTCCTTTGGACAGTAAGTCTGATGCTTAAAAAGACAAATGGTAGGTTCTGTTAGAAATGATTGCAGACCTTCAGTCTGGCTTGGGCTGAGGCCAGTAGTCTGAAGGATGATACAGTGTGGAACCAGAAGAACAGACAAAAATCTTCAGAAAGATTTCAGATGATAAATTAAAACAAGGTAAACAAGTGAACAAGAAAGACTAATTCCCTAGGGCGAGCCTTTCCCACCAGACAGTTACCTGAAAACTAAATTTAACAAAACAAACAACTGGGGATTTTAAAACTATCACCCCTGAGAGTTTTTTTTTTTTTTTAAATAAGGGACTAAAAAAAAGTTTGTCTAACTAGAAAGCACATTCAATGAAAAAAGCTGACTGCTTCAAAAGCTTAAGGGCAGAAAAGGATCAAAATTGAGTGGCTAAGAAACAAGGAAAACACCTCTGGAAACCTTAATTAAGAATAGATAATCTGGGCCAGGGATTTAGCTCATTGGTTCTGCTGCCTGCCTTGCAAGCACAAGGACCTGAGTTCGATCCCCAGTAACCCCCCCAAAAGAATAGATAATCTGCTGGACCATGGCGCCTGCTTGTAATCCCACTGAGGAAGTGAGTTTGAGGCCAGCCTGAACTACATAGTGAGACCCTGTCTCAAAAAAACCAAACAAAAAGCATAGTTTCTCTATAGAATTTTTAAAAAAAATTTCTAGAACATGTTCCCACCCCTATGTTCACAAGATATGAAAACATGTACTATGAAAACATCACCTCTTTACAATAGATTGTGAATTCTAGTTATGATACATGGGAGAAACAGCTCATTATGTAAAAATTTTACAGATCACTGATTATAAAAATGGTATCTGGAAATTCTGCAGTAGCTAGGTTTGCCATTTTCTGTGGTATATCAGATATGTTTATAAAATACCGAAAATGCTAAATATATTTATATTGCTTTTTGCTTTTGAGTTTTAATACTGAACACTGCCAGAGTGTTCTGAGGGTGACTTGTCTTACTTTCCATGTTAAGGGACAGAATGCCCAACACCCACAAGTTAAAAGAAGTTTATTCTGGCTCATGGTTTGTAGAGGATTTAGTCCGCAGTACACTGGCTCAAAGGTAAGAAGAGGATGGGGGAGGAGAGCTGCTCATGTCATGCTGGCAAGGAAGCAGCGTGACGGGGACAGCTCGGATAGAGGCCACCCCTCCAGGTCACACCCCAGTGACCTGCCTCTTCAGACCAGGTCTCACCTCCTAACCCATCGGCTAAGAACTCCTCAGGGTACAACACCCCCTGACCCAGTCACCTTAACACACGAGGCCTGGGGCATACATTCTAGACCTAAACCACAACAGTGATTGCACTGAAGAGTAGAGAGTCCTGGTCCTTGCCTGCCACTGTAGTTTTGTTTCACCTCCCAGTAGAGGCTCCCGTTCTGGTAAAGTTTATGTTATGCCAGGTATGTGTGAAGTCTATACAGCCATGCCTTACTGAATTGAAATTTTCTTGCGCGCGTGTGTGTTGAGTGGTATATTTTTTATCAGTCTATTGTGTAAAAATACCTTTATATAATCACCCTCATTTGTGAGAACCTCAAGAATTCTAAATTTTAAAAGGAGGCTAGTTTACCCTTGACATATTTCAGCAGAGTCAACTTGACTTATAATTTATTCCATCTAACCCGCACATGGGTTTGAACAAGCAGAAAAATCCTATCTTGCAAATTCAGAATCCAATAAAAAAATATTAAAATATATTGAAAGTGATTTTCTCAATCATTAACAGTTGAATTATTTTCTTATGAATTCTCTATAAAGATTTCTAAGAGGTAGTAGATGAATGGCTAGAAATTACGATAAAAATACCAGTTATATTCTGGAGTATTTCAATCTTTAGTTATAATGGGACATGACCTTATGACAATAAATATAAGCATTGCAATTTAAAGTCAAAGTAAAAAACTTTATTTCTATACAGCTTAAGATATTTTTTCACTCCCACCAAAAGCCTTTTTATAGTAAAAGTAGAAATGAAGTTAGGTGTGTAGTTAGGAGGATATACTTTAATTTTTATAACTAAATTTAACTTTACCTCTTCTCTTTTTGGCTTTTAATAATGAGTGCTTAACATTTACCTTTAAATCAAATTATATCAGTGAAAATAGAAATACTACAAAATAAGCAATTTTCTTTTTTCTTTTTGGTACCAGGGATTGAACTCGGGTCCTTGTCCTTGTGCTTGCAAGGCAGGTGGCGGAACCACTGAGCTAAATCCCCAGCCCAGCAATTTTATTTTTGATGTGTCTCTAGCCATCGATTGATGGCCATTTTCAGAGTCCTGTTTGGTGTAAGTACCACTGAAGGAAGAACAAGATTTGTCATGGGACTTGTACGTTTCTTTTTGCTGATCCAATTCTCCATTGCTTCCTTTTCATAGGAATAGCCATCTAAAAAACAAAACACAAATATTTGAGATATAAGAAAGAAATGAACCCAGGCATGGTGGGACACACCAGTAATCCCCACACTCAGGAGACTGAAGGAGGAGGCCAGACTGGGATAAACAGACCCTATAAAAAAAAGGGAGTGGGAGGAAGTCAGGATTACTAAAATGAACTGAATACAAAAATGCCATTGCCAAATCTCTATTACGATTTTTTTGAGACAGGTCTCACTATGTAGTTCAGGCTGGCCTTGAACTTGGTATATAGCCCAGGGTGGAGTTGAACTTGGTGATCCTCCTGCCTCAGTGCCAAATGCTGGGCTTACAGGTGTGCACCACCATGCCTGGCATATTATAATTTAAATGGCATTCCTGACTGCGACTCCAAAGCATCTCAAGTTGTTTTAGGTATGTTAAGAGTAAATACTGCTCTGTGAAGCACAATTACATACAACAGTATTATCATAAGCTCATAATACTTTCAATGGTTCCTTTTCAAAATTACAGCTGAGACGAGGAACCTGCCAGAAATTCAGACATGGTAGAAGGAAGGAAAGGGACAGAGCTGGGTGGTGGTGGTACAAAGAGCCATAGGAATACTGAACAAGATAATTTCCCAGGTTCTTGTAAAATTGTTTTTTTGTTTAAGACAAGGTCTCCTTACTATGTAGCATGGGCTGGGCCTTAAATTCTTGATCTTCCTTTTCCTTTGTTCACTGCTTTTCACATGTAGAGATGCGTTTTTGCTTCACTACTTTCATTTTAAGCTCTGTTCCACTTATTTGCTTTAGTCTACAAGGCCTACAACTGTTTCAAAATAATGTCAATATTATATATTACTAACAAGTCTGAAATACAAGATTTCTTTGTGGTTCTGACATCAAGGTAGATCCACTAGGGTGATCTAATCAAAATACTGTGCTTGAAAATCGTTCACATGGTTACAATGTAAAAATTATTAAACAAGGGACCTTCAGAGGAGTCTCATTTATCCTGTCTAATCCTTGTTGTCCCCTCTTCCCACATAAGTGAACATGTACTTTAGTTATCTTTGTACATATAGCATCTGCTTATATTTTCAAAAGAAAATGGTACACACACACACACATTCTACATTAAGGCTAACATATGCTAGCTTACAGCCTGCTGTTTTAAGAAGTTTCCTCACAGCACTCTACTCTATGGATGGATATCTAGGATCCCTTCCAGAGCAATGGTGTATGTCAGGTATGTAACACTTTTCTCGTATGTTTGAGCAATTTTTATTTTTCCTGTTAACTATTCATATTTTTACCCATTGTTTTTACTAGGTTGTCTTTTTCTTAGATTTCATATATGTAGAATATTAACATTTCATCAGTCTTTCTCAAGTTCTGCTTAGGAAAAATTTCCCTGCTTTTATAAAATAATTCATGGGACTTGGAAGGTTTTGGGGTTATGCTTAGATTTTGGACTCATTTAGAAATAATGTGTATAGGGTGGGGGATTTAGCTCAGTGGCACCATTCCTGCCTTGCAAGTGCAAGGTCCTGATCCCCCAGGTACACACAGTACGTATGTACAGTATAACGGTCAGCTCCAATTTTTTCCATATGGCTGTTTAGTTGCCAGAATACCTCTGACTTAAAATGCTATCTTTATCACTAAATTTCCTAAACCATTTGCATCAATGTCTGGATTTTTAGGGATTATTTCATATTGGTCTATATATGTGGCCAATAATGCCACATTTTTTTTTATGGAGACTTTGTTGTAAGGTTTGGTGGAGCAAGCAACCTTTTCTTTGTTCTTTTCTGCATTATTTAATCTTTTAAATGAAACCTAACAATTACCTTGTGTCTCTAGGAAAAAATGAGTTTATGAGGATCGTGTTAAATTTACAAACTGCAAAAAAATAACATGTTGCTGACACTGACCCTTCCCATCTATGAACATCCTGTTTTCCATCTGTTCATATAACTTCACCTGTGGATGCTTTATAATTTTCCTCATGTGGTTTGATAAATTTTACATATTTCTTATGTCTAGGGTTTTGTTCTAGTTTTTATTATAAATTAAGTGTCTTGTTATATTTTTAACTGTTCAGTGTTAAACTTGTGAAATAGAATCCAGTGATAGCTAAGTCATGTATTACCAGGCTAGATACAGTAACATTTCTTTAATTCAAGGTAAAAGAAATAAAACAAAAAAAAATTTCTAATAGTCCATCAAGATGACATAATGTCTGTGTTCTTTCTAGTGGTGCTTACATATGGATATTTAAGTTTGCCCCCACGTGTTCAGAAAGAAGACAGACTTTCTATTTTGGAGGTTCAGAATTAGATACATTACTAGTTTTTGTCTCCTTGGATCTAAATAGCATGGATTATGTGCACTGGATTAAGCAGACAAAAGTAGCACAGAACTGTGATCTTCAGTATAACATGGTATCTTTTTAAGTTTTTCTGGGGCCTAAATCCTACCTTCCTAGGCAACAAGTACAGTACTGTACAATATGTCGTCTTTTAACTGAAACTTTGAGTTGCAGCCGTCTCATTTCAGGTTGGGTCGTACGGAGTTGTATTATGTTTTGCTAGCTAATCTCTTTAGTTCTACAAATCACATATGAATTCAACTGTGGAAATTGGTTTTATAAGTTTTATATTTTTGATGTACTGCTTACCTTTATGCTATATCTTTTTTGAAAATGGGACCAAGAATATCATTAGTGTCTATTGGTCCCCAGATGAGTGATATTTCAATTAGCTAAAAATCTTGTTCTCTCCTTGCACCTTTGGCTTTTACTTCTAGTTAATGAGTTTATTCCAGCTTTGCCATCTTTGTTCCCAATTTTTACAGTTGTATTTTATCCATATTTTTAGAACAATCATAGTATTTTGTCAGCTTTAGTTGAATTCCCTTAAATGAACACTTTTCTCTGCCAAGCTGGGTTTTGTTTTGTTTTGTTTTTTTTGGTGGTGGTAATGAATTAAATGCTAAATGTGATGGTGTACAGGTTTCTTACCATAAGCAACTCAGTTACCCCAAGTTTAATATTTATTAGTGACAATGCAGTTTCCTGAAATATCTGATAAAAAAAATCAGAAAATAGAAATTCTAAGTGGATTTACATCTTTTCTATTTTAATATAAGCTCTCAAACTATTCTATCAAAGTTTATCCCAGAGTACAAATGGGTTGCCAGAGCTACACAGCACATCTAATATTTCTATGAAGGTAGAAGTGTTGAAACAATACAGGCTTAAAAATAACTGCAGCTGACAATGTGTCATTTATGGTTTCTTTTTAAAATTCATATAGAAGGCTACTGCAGCTATAGCGTAATTGAGACCAAACATGTCACCAGAGAACATAATGACTTTAGTACATATTACACTGTTAGTTTGCATGTTTTCACTGTTATTATAAAAAGTTACTTAGGATTTTTATACTTTAAACAGAATGTAATCCAAACAGCCATCTGAATTTTGCTATCAACCAAGACAGTAAATTGACAAGAGATATGCTAAATAGTTTTAGGAAGCTCATGGATTCTTTAAATAAGTACATGCCCAATTCTTTAATTTCATAATTCAGTTTAGGACACCCAGATGAAAAAGTTATTTATAAAATACCAGTAAGTACTGTGAGATTTACACCTACCCTAGATTTGTTTCTAGAAAGAAGACAGATTAAATGAAACTAAAAATTTCTTGCTAAAATGGATAGCTGACTGCATTGAAAGGTTCAAGTAAAAAATATTAGCTCACTGGCATAGGCTCTGTAGTTATATTGCACTGCTCACAAAAGCAGACCAAGTAAGGAGAACTCCTCTCAACATCTTCGCCACTGAACGCCACAGGTAATTAATTCTTCATCTCACTGATGACGATGGAACAGGTAGATGAAAAAAAGATTAAGAGCCCAAGAGCCTCAGAAAATTGATTAATGCATAAAACCTGTAAGCATTTCTAGGTGTAATTTAAACAATACACCTTGTCATTAGATGCAGGGTATTATTACTTGTATTAATAGGAAATAAGGATATTTACTATTAATTACCTTATGGTACAAGTATTAATAGTGATTACCTGTTACAATTAGTTGAGGAAATAGGCCTGGCCTGAACAACTTTCCAAGGTCAATGTACTCGCCATGCTAAGTGGGATTTCCAGAAATAGAAGTATCTGAGCAAGTCTCAGTGGGCAGTTTAAAGGTAAGATGTATAGGATGAGAACAGCTGAAAATTTTGAAAGCCATAAATTCTATCTAAGACACACAATGGGCTCAAAACAGGAGAAATAAAAATAAATCCACACCAAAGAAATTCTCTGAAGCAAAAATAAGAATTAAATAACAGGATACTTGAACTGCAACAAGGGGAGACAGAATGGGATCCCCCGGTGTGATAGAGACACCAGAGAACAAGCACAATGGTCAAATGAGGGTTGGTAGGTTTTTACATAAGTGTGAACAAAGTTTACTAGAAAAGTATCAGGGAATTAATATTCAAGTATTCAAAACAGACCTGAGAGGAATTAAAAAATGACAAGAATAGAATACCTAACTAGTACAACGTTATTCTTAACACCTTATGTAACATGTTTTTTTATAATCTCAAAATATGAGAATAATGATCTTTGTAATACCACAAAATGACAGATTTAACGAGAGGGCTAGATGGGCAAAAATGACCTTTTTGAAAAAATATAATTTAAAACAATTTACTAAACTAGTGATGTGTTAGTGCTAAGAATTAATTCAACGGCAAGATTTATACAAATCACCTATACTTTATCACTGACATGTTCTATAGAATCGCTTATAGCAGGGTGGCAAAAAATGATATTTATCAACTGGCTAAGAGTTCAGAGCAAAGCTACACAATGAAATACTTTTTTGCTATCACATGGTATCTTAAATATGTATCAGTTAAAATACAAGTTTTAAAATACAATCGTGCAGCTGATATAAAACTACATACATGTGTAGGCAAAAAATTTGGAATGATAACTGCGAAACTATGTGTCTACACCAGGGTACAGAAACCCTCTGCTTTTAAAATGTTTATCTATTACTCAATTATTTCTCATCAAGAACATGTCTAATAAAATAGTGTAAAAATACTATAAAATACAGATATTTCAACAGGAATAAGCCTTCCAAAACACTAACAGGGAGGGGGAGCTAAAAAGGAAACTAGAAGAAAAGTTCATGCTGAAAGCAAGTAGCCCAAATCTATCAACCACAATATAAAGACACTGGTTCAATTCTATTTAAAACTTGTATGTTTCCCACAGGACCACTCATAAGATGTACAACATGAAGGTTAAACATGAAGGGATGACAAAATCTCCAGGGAATTAAGCTTAAAGAGCCTATCCCAAAGGGTTACTTACTGCATACTTCCATTCATGTAACATTTTAAAAATATTTTGAAAGGAAGTTAGATTAGTGGTTTCCAGGAGCTGGGGAAGTGGGAAAAGAGTGGCAGCTGTTGAGCTTAGTAATAAAAAGGCAAGAGGAGGATCCTTACGGTTTTGGAACTGTTACATGTCCTGACTGTGGAGAGTAGACAAAACTGTTCCAAAAGCAATAAATTTCTAAGTTAGTAGACACACAAATGAATCCAAGTAAAATAGGAAGTCTAAAGAAGGTCTATTTTGTAAAATATTACCAGTGGAGGAAACCGGATAAAGCATGTCTATCACTTTTTACAACTGCATACTGAATCTACAACTGCTTCAATAAAAAATAATTTTCAATAAATGGGTGGCACCAGAAAAGCTAAAAACAAAGCATACAGATAATACTAAATATTAAGTCTGTGCAGCAATTAGCTGAAATCTATACCTACTAATATACTCAACAGAAATGCATACCACAAATTGAAAAAGTTCTTGACAGTATTGCTTATAACAGCCAGCAATGCCCATAAAAAGAAAAATGAAGGAATAGCTGGATCAAATAGGATTTCTAGTTGTAGTTTTTTTTTGGAAGTATAATGATTTCCAGAATGGCTGCACTAGTTTTTAGATTCGCACCAAATATAAAAAGGTTTCATTTTCCCTCACAGCCTTTCCAGCATTTGTTATTATTTGATTTCTTGATGAGAGCCATTCTTTCTGGGGATGACGTCTTCCTGAGATAACAGGATCATGTGTAAAGAAAATATAGTTTAAGGACTTACCATATAGTCCTAGTTTAAGATACTAGCAAATCAACTTACAAAAATCAATTTTAAATCTTATATATAAGCACAGTGAAATTTTAAAAACTAGTATGGTAAAAGAAAAACGAAAGATAATTTAAACAAAGTATGTATTCTGAACACTGCTAAGAGAAAGTGAAAGAAAACCTAAATAAGTGGATAGTGATACATTTCATAAACGAACTGGGGCCAGGGTTTTTGCTCAGTGGTTCCACCACCTACCTCACAAGCCCATGGTCCTGAGTTCGATAACCAGTACCAATACATAAGCAAACTGGAATTGTTAATTCTAAATTTGTCTACAGATTAAATACCATCCCAGTGCAAATCTTGGCAAATTTTTTTTCCGTAGAAACGGAAAAAATATTACAGAATCTGTATAGAAATGCAAAGGCTCCAGAACAGTCAAAATAAGTACTAAGAACTTGGAAAAGAATTAAGTCAGATGACGTCCTGATGTAAAGATTTATAATAAAGCTCCACTAATCAAATATTACTGGTAACACATAAAACCCAGCAGAATATGAGAGGTCTGGAAACAAACCTCTCTCTACAGTCATTTGACTTAAAGTAGTGGTGGAACAACTGAATAGCTACTTACAAAAAGGAAAAAGCTTGATACTATACACAAAATTTTATATGAAATAAACCACAGTCCTAAACATAAAATTTAAAACTATAAAACACCTAGGAAAAAACAGGAAGAAAGTCTTTGAGACCTTAGGGTAGACAGACTTAGGACTCAAACACTATGAATCAAAGTGATAAAAAAATTAGATTTCAACAAAATTTAAAACTTGAATCCTTTCAGAGACACCAGTAAGGAAATGATGAGACAAACCAAAAAGATATGCAATAAATTATCTTACACGAGTTATCAAGAATGTGGACAACTGAATACAAAATAGAGAAAATATTTTGTAATTCTGTAATACATTATAAAGACATGAATAGATAATGAAAAGATGCTCAACATCCTTAGTCTTCAGAAACATAAAAATTCACTTAATAGGAATTTTACTGTGTGTGAACTATACTTCACATCCATTGGAATGGAAAAATAAAGGCAATATTAAGTGTCAGCTGGGACGTAGAGAAACTGGAATTCTAAGATGGGAACTTAAAATGGTATATGCACTTTGAAAAACATTCTGGCAGTCTTTCTGAAAGTTACAAACCAGTATGTCTACTTTGAATATTTCACCAAGAGAAATGAGGTGACAAAGATTTATACATAAACATTATTCCTGGGCTGGGAATTTAGCTCAGTGGTTCTGCCTCCTGCCTTGCAAGTGCAAGGTCCCGAGTTTGATCCCCCGTTACCAAAAAAAAAAAAAAAAAAAAAAAAAAAAAAAAT
>NW_022900938.1:34756545-34762618 GCF_012274545.1 Fukomys damarensis | reverse complement strand
AAAAAAAAAAAAAAAAAAAAAAAAAAAAAAAAATTATTTCTGCTTAGACCATACTCACAAAAATGAAAAAGACATAAAAGTCCGTTAAGTTAATGGCTAAATATGACATCTCTAAAGCAATGGAACATTAAGAAACAAGTTACTGATACATGCAATGAGATAAATCAGAAAAAATTTTGCCAAACAGAAGCCAGGCACAAGAGTTCATAATGATTTCATTTATACCAAATTCCAAAAAGGTAAATATAATCAATCCATAGTGCCCCTAAAAAAGTGGTTACTGAAGGTTACAGTAGAATGAAAGGACTGATTACAAAGAGCACAAGAGAAATTTCTAGAATGGTAATTTTATCTTGAGTAGATGATGGATGTACAAATGTATACATATATAAAAACTCACCAAGTTGTGCACTTAAAAGGAATTTTACTATGTGTGAACTATAATTCAACAAATTATATCAAAAAGATTACAGAACTGCACTGTCCAATAAAGCAGACACATGCTACTGGAATTTAATCAAAATTAAAACATTTAGGTTCTCACATTCGAGACGACATGTGGTAGTGACTATCATCCTGGATAGCAATATCATGTATTATTTGAACTAGACCACCAGTAAGTGTGACAGCTATACAATGATATACTGGCAGCATTACGTACTGATACATCTACAGTGTTGAAATTTTGCAACCAAAGAGACACTGTTACAAATTTCCAGTGAAATTTTACCAACATTAACTATTAACAAACATTCAAGGAAAATCTCAAATCCCCCAATTCTTTTTGATCCATACCAAAAAAAAAAAAAAAAAAAGATACCTTTCTTTCAAAACAGCCTCAAAGCTAATCAAACAACTTGTAAATTTAAGTTGTAATTACAAAAATTACTCAGAAATTAAAGATATAAAAAACAAGGGAAATGTTTCTAGTGATACTTTTAGGTCAGTCACACAGACCCTTTCCTGGGAAATGCCTCTCTACCATTATTCTCCTATGATGTCACCTTGTTTATATATGACCCTGCTCTCCTCAGCTGACAAATCATATTCCTGTAGTGGACTACTATATTTTCCTGAAAATAAGACGAAGTCTATTAATTTTTATTCCAAAAGACCCAACAGGGCTTATTTTCATGGGATGGCTTACATTTTCATGTGCAAAAACTTACATTTATTGAAATACAGTCACATCATCTCCTTCTGGAACACTGTCAATACTCTCCAAGCTACAAATTCTGCCCTGAGTTTGTGACTCCATTTTTTTGTAGAACCACTGGCCCCAATCTCTCGTTTAGCAATAAAGCTCTCTGTAAGTGGGTTCTTGTCCATCCATACATTACAGCATGCTCATAGTGCATTGGCAATACAGCTGTTAAGTGATTTTATCCCATGATTTCTTCACCCAAGTCCTTACTAAACCCAACCTCCTACAGGCTAGGCTTCAACAAGTTTCCATGCTGGTTTCTCCATTCTATCTTCAGGGTAGTCATTGATTTTCATGTGTAAATGGTCCTTGAATGGCTTGTTTACTGCAGTACCCAAAGTCTGGAGATAACCTGTCATTCCTGAGAATCATCTGCTCTATTTTCTCAGGAAGTTGTTCATATCTTTAGCACTTTGAGGGCTAGCTGAATCCCAGAATAGCAGACCTCTTTACTTCACAAAAGAAGCAGCAGCATTAAATCAACCCACTTCCTTGTAACTGCCTGTGTGCACCAGGCCTTTTTGGTTTCAAGAACATAAATGTCAAACACATTCAATTTTGTCTTCCTTGCCCTTAGTGATTAGAGGTGGGGCTTTCTTTCATTCAGATGAACTGCCAAAATACAGGTAATACTTGCATTTTTGTAACTAGAGGAGGGAATGTACACTGGTGAGGCACTGTGCCCCTGATCAATTGTAGTTTGAGATCCTTGGCCCATAAACACTGCAGTTTTATCCACAGCTATCATGTTGGAGAGTTGGTATTTAGAAAGTCAATGCCATCAACAAAGGAAATGAATGCAATTACACATTTATTAATTCAGTGCCTTCCAGCTTGAACAGTGTTGTTCATCTTCTTACATAGAGATGATCATTTTGCAGAAGTAAGCAAATCAGCCAATGTTGTGATGCTTTGAATTCTGGGGATATTTCAAAATGCAATACCACTGCCAGGACAAACCCTTGAATATAATCCCTGTGCACAACCAAAGCCTTTGCTCTCCTGTCGGCAACTGAACCACAGATGATGTCTTTCAGCTCAATAAGTAACAGTTGGTGACCTGATCCACACCTGAGCTTCTCAGCATTTCCCTGGTCCACTTGCTGACCAAGCTCATCATACTCTGCCAGCCATTTTTAGACCATTTAGAGATCCAATAACTTCTTTTTGCAGAAAGCGTTACGAGTCTTGCTCTGAGAGTCCTCCAAAATTCCTTTCTTATACTCAAAGGGGGCTCTTTCTTTTTGTACTCATCTTGTCTGGGGGTCAAAATATTACTCCCTTGAATCTATCATTAAATCAAGTGTGAATTGGAGACTTACACCATAGATGTAGCAACAAAAATGACAAGAATGATGGTCCAGCCGGGGATTTAGCTCAGTGGTCCTGCTGCTTGCTATGCAAGCGCAAGGTCCCAGGTTACAAAAAACAAAAAAGAATGGTGGTCCACACAAAAGCAATGAAAAACTGCAAGCACCAAAATTCAGAAAGTGTTCTTTATTTCACATGAGTGAAATGGGTACACCCTTTACAACACACAGCATACTGAATACGGAGACTGAGACACAACCACGTCCATGTGTGCATGCTGTGTGTTGTATCTGTACTCTGATTGGTCATTTGTCAGTTAAGTCTCAAGTTCATCTGTACATACGCATTTACCTCTAGTCCAAAGGTGCCTGCTTGGGTATTTACAAATAATTGTAATTCGCATCAATATTTATATTAATTACATGTTAATATTTTATAATTTAATACGTCTGCATGTGTTACAATAAATGTACTAAATGTGTCCATCTGGCTGAAATCTGGGGCTTATGAGCATCCCGAAAGAATCATACTAGGGCTTATTTTTTGGTTTAGGTCTTATTTTGGGGGGAAATATAGCACTACTAGGACAGAGTCCTAGCTCAGATTAAGCCATGGAGTCCTTTCTCTTGGGTTTTATGTGAGTGATCTGTCTCAAGTTCATAAGCACAGTAATGTAAAATGTGGCACCTGTTGGGGTCATGTTTTCCTATCATGTGGAAAAGGCATATTCCACAGAACATGTGAACTTCACGGAAAGTGAAATTCAGAAGCCTCTGAATAGATGAGACAGAACCATGACTGCAGTCCAGTTCTGATGCCAGCTTTTCCTGAGCCTAACACTTAATAAATCAACAACCATGCCTGATTAAACTAACTCAAGTTCCCTTCAAGTGAAGACAAGAGTCCGGATATAACTAAAGATATGTAGCCACTGCTAATAGTCACAGAAAATTTCACAGCCTGAAAGAAAAATGGCTGACATTTGAGTGTTTATTATATGCAGGTACTATTTTAAGTTCCCAACATACACTATTCTTATAAGAATTCTTTAAGTATTAATATCCCCATATTGTACCTGAGGAAACATAACTTTCCATATGTAACAGTAAGAAATGAAACAGATTCGGGCAGTCTGGCTGTTCAGTGGTTTAACTATGCCTCCTGTGTATATTTCTTATGAAAGAAGACAAAGTGAAATAAAGGAATTGAACTTGAATTAAATTTTATGTATAAGATGTCACCTAAGAAAATTATAAATGATTAAAATATGAAAAGATTCTCAAACTCAGTTTTACTCTGAGAAATGGAACCTGAAATTAGTTTTCACGTATCAGACTGAAAAGACTGCTAATATCCAGTACAAAAAGGACAGAAAGAATGCAGAAAAAAAAATCACCGCATTCCTAGCAATATAAGGAACACCATTTAACTATTAAACTACAAAAATAAATAAAGTTATAAAATTCACTCATCACAAGGTTGTGGGAAAACAGGTATACTTAAATATATTGCTGGTAGTCATTTAAACTGGTTTATTTTCTTGAAAAAATCTAATAACAAAATATATTAGTATTCTTTTTCATATTCATAAAATATTGACTGAGTCATTGTGCTTTGGGGCATTTATCCCATGCAAACTCCAAAGTAATAACAACAGAAACATGTACCAAGGTATCAACACAATGGAATTTGCAACATAGAGATTTGCCAATATATACACTCAAAACACAATGTAGCTCAGAGTAACAAAACTATTACAAATGAAATATATGTAGATTAAATCTACATTCAGAAATGTACATAATGTTAGGACAAAGTAAAAAAAAAGCACAATAAAATTGTGTATGTAGACAGTGGTTAGAAATTAATGTGGAGTGTCACAACTTCATAATCTTTAAATTCTTATTTCTATATAGTGGTTTACATTCATGAAAAACATGAGAGAGCTCCACAGACTACCATAAAAAATGGTACTTTACATTCTAAACACACATTTCACAAGTTTCAGTAAAACTTTAAAATTTAACCCTTTTGTCTCAACTCTAAATCTATTCAATTTCATTTATTATGAAGTATATAATGTTCATTCCATCCAAGTCTAATGAGTTATTGAAAATAACCAAAGGCAAAGTAATACAGGAAGTCTGAAAATTCCCTAAGCAAACTTCTGTGAACTCTCTACACTACTTACTCATTTACCACATCACACACCCCACAATTTAGGAGCCATCACACATACCTGATGCAATGACAGGATCCTTCATAAGTTCTCTAGTTATTGGACATATAAACTCATCAGGAATTTCAGAAGAAAGGGATTTCACTTTGGTCCTGAGCTCTTCAATTTTTCTAAGCACTTTACTACGCAGCCCTAGAGATTCTGAAAAGAAATTGTTCTGTTAGGTCTGGAGAACTAGTAATCTTTATGTAACTGTTCAGCAAATAAAGGAGATTTTATCTACTAAAACCAAAACCTCCTGATACATCTTACTAGGTAGAAATGTTTTCCTAATAGATTTCTTTATGGATCTTTGCAATAAATATAGAACACTTTGGTTAAAGTATGCCAGCAGCTAGTAGATAGCTTATTTTAAACAACCTTAGATTGTGAAATTTAAGAATTTCAGACTGCCAGAAACTAAAATACTCCACAAAGTCAGGAAAGACTCATTATTATTGGCTAATTTATTTATACAAAATGGGCTATGGAGATACCTCTGGTAGAACACATGTTTAACATATGCAAGGTCATGTGTTTGATCCCCAGAACCACAAAACATTTTAAAAATTTTGCTTACATAAAAATTCCTAAAAATCAGTTTTTAACAGTATACAAATCCACATTACATATTCAAACAAAGAAACAATATACTGCTGATTACATGGAACACAATCACAAAGTTTATCTGTCCAAAATTGTATGCATAAGTTGTTTAATTTTAAAAAATTACCTTCATTTTTAACTTCAGGAAGTCTAGTGTTAACTAATTTTAGGAAGATTAATGTTATTGACTTTATATTTTTAGAACTAGTTCACAGTTCCACTTTAGCTTGGATGTTATGGGGTGGAGTGAGTAGAAGAATTATATTTCAAAATGCTTCATAGTAACTATCAAAAGCTAAACCAGCTTTCTTTGTTGAGAAGTAATTCCCAATGGATTTATACATGTTATGACATCTTTGTCTTGTATAATCTTTTCAAGGATATTTGCAAATGTCCTTGAAAGATGGAGATACTGTCATCCTTTCCAGGCAGAAAGTAGGTTTGTTTCCTAACCAGTACAAAGACAGTGTTTTCCTCTTGGGCTAGTTATTTACAGTCCCACTATAAAATTGGGGTTTCACTTAGCACAGTGGCACAAGCATGAAATCCCAGCTACTTGGAAGCCTGAGGCAAGACAATCAAGTTCAAGGCCCATCTAGGCAAATTTAGTCTCAAAACAAAAAATAAAAATAAAAAAGACTTTGGATGTTGCTCAGTGGAACATACTTGCTGCCCGCTATGTGACCAAGTTCAATCTCCAGTATTGGGAAAAAAAAAAAAAAAAAAAAAAAAAA
>NW_022900938.1:34738503-34756529 GCF_012274545.1 Fukomys damarensis | reverse complement strand
AAAAAAAAAAAAAAAAAAAAAAAAGGCTGGAGGTTTCATAAACTCAGAGTACTTCAATTGTGACATAAATACAAATCATTCCCATGAGACTCAGGGGAATGAATCCATTAAAACATAAAACCCATCCCTGCTGTGCCATGAGTAGTAGTGTTTAAACCCACTGGGGCTTACTGCCCATATTTATGTAAATGCAAGTTAACCTAGAAGTGGCCTGCTGCTTTAAGACTGCTCTTAGAACTTCCTTCCTATGTAACTAAGGCTTTTTAAAACTTTTAAGTACAATATAATAATTTCTTTACATGTAGAATGATTTTGCAAAAATCAAAGCACTGCTGGGCACAGTGATGCATGCCTGTAATCCTAGTATTAGGGAGGCTGAGGCAGGAGGATCACCACAAGTTCAAGGCCAGCCTGAACTACATAGCAAGACTGTCTCAAAAGAAAAATTAAGTCACAAAAATCTTATGATAGTGCATTGAGTTCATCTCTTCCCAGTATTGTTCCACACACAATGATGCATTTTCCAAGGATTACCTGTGTATTTTTGTCAAGCAAAATTGGATGGTTTAATGGCAGTTAGAAAAAATGGGCCATTTACTCAAAGCTAAGAGCAAAAAGAGTAAAAATGGGTAATTTAAATTGGTGGGTAAAATCAACAGATTGAAAATTTTGATAAAAATCAAGATATACTGAAGTGAAGATATTAGGGTTTAGACGGTAGAAAATCTATTCTGACTGGGCTATGTTTTCTGATAAAACTCCTCCAGGTCCACAAAGGCTTTGTACACTGTCAATGTGTGTTTTTAGAACATGTTTACAATTGGAAAGTAGCTATCCTGTTTATATAAGAAAAGGATATGAGCAATCAATATTCTGAATAAAAGTATGTTTTTCTGTCAAAAACTTAAAACATGTAAACTAATATGCAGAATGCTTGTAATATTTATAAGAGAAAATACAGAAAAACTAATTCAAAACTCCCCAGATAGGAAAAGTCTAAGTTCAGGATTATCTCTGTCCAATTTTAATGTCTCTTAAAACTTAAATGAAATCACCTTGCCCTCAAGGAAGCATTTCCCAGACCATTTCCACAAAGCTTATCCAGAAACAAGTATCTCCTTTTGTGACTAGGGCTTAGAAGAAGTGTAATAAACTTGATTGCTTAGAAAAAACCTTTACCAGCTACAGCTAAGGGCTAGTAAACCCTTGGTATAGCTTCTGAACAAAATGAATAGTAAACAAGAGAAGACAAAAACAAAGTTTAAAAAAGGAAACACCACTATAGGTATAATCCAGTTTTTTTTAAAGGGATCTGGAGAAGATGACAGAAGCAGTATAGTTTAATTCCTTGACTCCCTATATGAAAACAGAGCATCTAGGGGCTGCGGATTTGGCTCAGTGGTTTTGCCACTGGCCTCACAAGCACAAGGACCTGAATTGGATCCCCGTAACAAAAAAAAAAAAAAAAAAAAAAGAAAAAAGAAAAGAAAGAAAAAAAGAAAAAAACCCACAAAAACCAGAGCATCTAGATAGCAATTTCAAATTCCAGATATTTTCAACAAAACAAGACAGCAAGGTATCCTCATGAACCAAATGTTCACTTACTTAATGGTATGCATGTTAAAATGTGAAATATTTTTGTCTCTATTCATAATGATTTTCAAATTCATCTACTAACCAATACTGAATTTATTTAAATATTTCAGTTTTGGCTCGGCTCATTAATACATCCAAAATTCATTTCACTGAACTTTAAATCTGAGAGTCATCCTTCAAAAACTATTTCAGGCCACTAAACAAATACTATGTCTTATTATCTGGCAATAAAACTAAAATTCTATTTCTATTAATTGTTTTATGATTATGTTTTCAAACAACCTTGTTGCAACTGAAATTATTTCACACTGTTGGGTACTTTTGCTTGATAATATTCTTTGTTTGTTTTTTTGGTACCGGGGATTGAACTCTGGTCCTTGTGCTTGCAAGGCAGGTGGTGGAACCACTGAGCTAAAACCCTGGCCCCTGATAATATTCTTTAAGAGATAAATGAGAAATCAACTAAGAAGCTAAATTCCCATGAGGGAAAAACTATCACCTGTTCTCAAGAAGAGTAAATTTTAGAAGAAATCAGTTATTAGAGAAACAAAAGTAATTTTTATGTTATAGTTTGAACACAATACATAACCATCTCAACATAAGTATTTTAAAAACAAATCATTGTGCTAACTTCTTAAAAGACCATACTTACTATACAGAAGCAAAATGTAATGCTATATTTTATAATGATTTCTGTAACATACTTCATTATCTCATTCATTAACAACAAATGTCAACATAGATATCCTATTTCCTGAGTTTTTCTGGTTAACTAAGATTTTATTATAACGCACTGATAACAGACCCTATTATGTTTATTAGAACAAGACACCAAGAGCCCAAATTTTGCTCTGTTTCTGGGTTTGGTGAGGCAAAGCCTTACGGCAGAGAAAGTGTGGTAGAGGAAAGGAGCTCACTTTATGTCAGCCAGGAAGCAGGGAGGGTGACAGACCAGAGCCAGAGAAGAAGAGTCTGGAAAACAGATAAGGTCTAAAACCTCTGAATCTGTGAGCCAAAATAAATCCTCTTTTAACTGATTTTCTCACATATCTTGTCACAGTGATAAAGAGTTAACATAGATGACAAGACATTTCAATGAGGAGAGAGTAATCTTTTCAAGAAAAATGGTATGGGACAACTGGATTTCTACATTTTAAGAGTTAGAAGGACCCCTGTTTCACATCATATTAAGAATAAGTCAAAGTGGATCACAGACCTAAATGTAAAAGTTAAACTGTAAGAATCATACTACAAAAAAAAAAAAAAGATCTGAATCTTTTAAGACTTGGGATTAAGTAAACATCTTCAATATGATACCTATAACACAAGTAACTGTAGGAAAAATAAATCAATAAATTTAACATCAAAATTTAAAACTTGTGCACCAAAAGTCACTTATCAAGAAAGTATAAAGATAATCCACAGAATGGTAAAAGAATTTGCAAATCATATCCACAATACAAAAACAACTCTCAGAATAATAAAAAGACAACCTAGCTCTTAAAGTAGGCAAATCAGATCAAGTGATATTTCTCTTTTCTTTTTTTGGTACCGGTGATCAAACTGAGGACCTTGCACTTGCAAGGCAGGCAGCAGAACCACTGAGCTAAATCCCCAGCCCTGAATTTGTATTTCTTACAGAAAAACAGACATATAAAGATGTTCAACATATGTCGTGGTCTAAATCTATGCATGTCCCCAGATTCCTATGTGGAAATCTAGTCACCAACATTACAGTGTTAGGCAGTGGGGTCTTTAGAATATAATTAGGTCATAAGGGCACAGCCTTCATAAACTGGATTAATGCCTTTATAATAGAGACTCCCAGAGAGCAAATTTCCACTAGCCAAAGACACCATCTATAAAATCAGAAAATTATTCCCCACTAGACATCAAATCTGTCAGTACCTTATTCTTTGACTTCCCAGCCTCTAGAACTGTAAGGACAAAATATTCTCTTTATAAGCTACCTACTTTACAAGATTTTTGTCATGTGTGCCCAAATGAATTAAGAAAACATCATAACTACTCAGGAAAATGCAAATCAAAATCTCAATGAGAGAAGCCAGCACGCCAGAGGAGCCTGGCAACAGCTTGCGAACCTCTGGTGGGCCCACCCCTTAGACCCAGCGCGCCAGAGAAGCCAAGCCATGCGGAGCCAACACAAAGGTGTTCATGCCCCCAGCTCCCCACCCCAAACAAGAAAAAGAGGGCCTGAATGAGGCTCCTAAATGAAAACTGAAGGCCACTGTAAAAGTGAAGAAAACCTGCGAAAAAGGCACACAACACCACCATAGTTGTAAGTCAGAGGGACCAGCACCTCACATTGGAACCTGGTCTAAATTCAGGGGAAAGACAGCTGGAACCTGCAGTAGAACCTTGCAGAGTTCAACCCAACAGAAGGTCAAAGATCTCAAGTTGGGCCTTGCAGCCAAAAATCAGCCTGAACCTCAGCAGACAGCTGCTGGCTTGCTGAGATTAACTTAGACCTGCACACTCCTGCCCACGTGGTCTATTCTGTCAACAGATGCATACCTTGAAGAAGACCTATTTTTATTTGTATTTTTTATTTTCAAAGTAATATTTTTATCTTTAATCATTAAAAAAATTTTATATATTTCTCAAAATTTTTTTAATATTCTTTTTCTTATCTTCTCTCTATGCTTGCTCTTCATTACTTTCCCTTTTGTTTCTGCTCCAATTCCAATTCCAATTTATTTTCTTTCTTTTCCTTTTCTTCTCTTTTTCCTTCTCTTGCCATTAGTTTTAAAAGTGATTACAGACTCTAGCCTTCCTATTGCTGTTAGTTTGTTCTGTTCTTGTGTATAGTTTGTTCTGTCTTCTCTTCTTCAACAGCTCCCTAGACTTTTTCTGATCTTCCTGTATCCTCTGACCTCACTTCTAACCTTTCTCTGTCCTATCCATCCCTCCTCCCCAACTCCTTCTAAATCCCCATCCTGAAGGATAAAGCTGCTATATTCAAGAGTTTATTCACTAAAACCATATTTTGGGCTGGTTCTCAATTTTGATTTAATTCACATGGTTAAAGGTGATAGGTTAATAACTACCACAAATTGTCATTCTCTAAACAGTGCTTGATGCTACTGTGTTGTGGACTGTATCGCTTGGGCTAAGGTGTTGTGATTGATCTACTACGTTGTCCACACTGGTATAATAAAAATGATATTGCCTTACAGACATTAGAGACTCAAAACCTAAATAACAGCTATATCAGGAAGATCGAACTGTTAACCCAAGGACAGGGCCATTGACAAAAATATAAATGAGAAAGCATTTAAATAAGACACACAGACTTCCACCCCACCAAAGATAAACACTGGGGGAAAAGAGGTGGAAAAGTGTAACAGTCAAGCATATGAACACCCTGAACCAATAGCACAGGAAGTAAAAAAACAGATAAATGAAGCTCTAGAAAAATAATTTCCCAGATAATCACAGAGATGGTGAGAAGAATGAAAGACATGATTAGAGACTCTAGAACAGAAACAGATAAAAAAACAGATGAGCTCAGGACCATGATGGAAATGAATGCCCAACACGGGAAAGAAATGGAATCCATCAAACAGATTCAAACAGATATCCAGGAGATTAAAAACTCTACAGAAAGCATTCGCAGCAGATGAAGGAATGTGAAGACAGAATTTCCAATATAGAAGATAGGGTTGTGGTCAGTGACCATGAAAAGAGAGATCACTTAAAAACAGTAAGGGACCATGAGAAATCAATCCAACAATTCTTAGATGATGCAAAGAAGAATAATATAAGGCTGATAGGAATCCATGAAGTAGCAGGAGAAAGTTCAAATGACATAAAAAATACTGTAATTATAGAAAACTTCCCACAGGGGAAGAATTTGACATACAGATAAGTGAGGTGTATAGGACTCCAACTAGTCATGATAAAAAAAAAAAAAAAAATCTACGCCTAGACATAATAATCGAGATCCTAGGAAACCCAACAGAAGAACAAAATACAAGTAATTCAGAGAAAAGAAACAAATTGTATGCAAAGAAAAGCCCATCAGAACCACAGCAGACTTTTCAACACAAACCCTCAAGTCAAGGACAGCCTGGAGTGAGTTATTTCAAGTCTTAAAGAAAACAAACTCCATCCTAGACTGATGTATCCTACAAAACTATCTTTCAAAATTTATGGGGAAATAATATACTTCCAGGACAAAGAACACCTGAGAAATTTCATGAATACCAAACTGGCACTCCAAACACTTCTAAACAATAGTCTGGAAAAAGAAAATGAAGACCACAACTCCATAAGGGCAACAGAGCAAATATACCATGAAAGACAAGAAATTAAAGAGAGAGAAAGGGAAAAGTAAAAAATAAAAGAAACAACAAAAGGAAAATAACATGACAATGAAAAGGCAATATGTAACAATAATAATCATCAATGTTAATGGCCTCGACTGACCAATCAAAAGAAACAGGCTGGCAGAATGGATTAAGAAGCAAAATCCAACAATATGCTGTATACAAGAAACCCACTTAATCCATAAAGAAATTCAGACTGAGAGTAAAAGGATGGAAAACAGTTCTCCATGCAACAGGATCCCAGAAAAAAGCAAGGGTAGCTATCTTATTTGCAAACGGAATAGATTTCAAACCAAAACTAAGAGACAAGGCCACTATGTCCTTGTAAAGGGAACAAGAGGAAGAAATGACAATCATAAATATATATGCACCAAATATTAATTTCTCCAACTATACAAAACAAATATTAATGGATATTAAAAACGAAATAAACACTACTAATACAATTGCCGTGGGGGACCTAAATACCCCACTATCACAAATAGACAGATCATATAGACAAAAAATCAACAATGCAATGACAGAACTGAACTAAATCTTAGAACAAATGGACTTAGTAGATGTCTACAGAGTGTTCCACCCCACAAAATCAGAACATTCTTTTCAGCTGCATACAAGTCATTCTCCAAAACAGACCACATGCTAGCTCATAAACAACAGGTCTAAATAAATACAAAGGAATTGAAGTTACCCCCTGTATTATCAGACCATAGTGCAATTAAGCTGGAGATCAATAGCCTAAGAAACCACAAGAACTTCCCAAACACATAGAAATTAAATAACACCCTGCCCGAACGACAATTGGAAATTGTCAGAGGAAATTAAAGAAGAAATGAGACAGTTTCTACAATTAAATGATAATGCCAATACAGGAATCTATGGCACACAATGAAATCAGTTCTATGTGGAAAATTCATAGCAGTAAATGTCCACAATAGGAAAACAGAGTGAACTCAAATAAACAACCTAATGCTTAAGCTTCTAGAAAAAGAGCAAAAACACCCCAAAGCTTGTACAACAGAGGAAATTATAAAGATCAGAGCAGAAATCAATGCAATGGAGACTAAGAGAACGATACAAAACATCAATAAATCAATAAACTGGTTTTTTGAAAGAATAAAATTGATAAACCCTTAGCCAACCTTATCAAAAAAAGGAAAGAAAAGGCTCAGATCCATACAATCAGGAATGAAAAAGGTGAAGTCACAACAGATCCCGCAGAAACCCAGAGGATCATCAGTACCTGCTTCGAAAACCTGTACTCTAATAAAATGGAAAACACAGAAGAAATGGACAAATTTCTTGATACTTATGAATTAACAAAGTTGAACAAAGATATAAAAATTCTAAACACCCCAAATACAATCAGTGAAATTGCAAACGTAATTAAAAATGTACCAACTAAGAAAAACCCAGGACCTGATGGCTTCACTGCTGAATTCTATAAGACATTTAGAGGAGAACTACTGCCACTACTCTAAACTTTTCAATGAATTGAAAGAGAAGCAATACTTCCAAATTCATTCCTGGAAGCAAGTATCACTTTGATTCCAAAACCAACCAAAAAAGAGAGCTACAGGCCAATCTCCTTAATGAACATAGATACAAAAATCCTTAATAAGATACTAGCAAACAGAATACAGAGGGTCATCAAGAAGATCATACACCCTGACCAAGTCAGATTTATCCCAGGGATGCAAGGATGGTTCAACATACATAAATCAATAAATGGAATACACCATATTAACAGAGTCAAGGACAAAAACCATATGATTATCTCAATAGATGCAGAAAAAGAATTTGACAAAATTCAACACTCATTCATGATAAAAACCCTACAGGAAATTGGAGTAGATGGTTTTTTATCTCAACTTGATAAAGGCTATCTATGAAAAACCAACAGCCAACATCATATGAAATGGCCCAAAAGTGAAAACCTTCACACTAAAATCAGGAACAAGACAAGGATGTCCACTATCATCCCTCCTGTTCAATATAGCTCTTGAAACATTAGCCACAACAATTAAGAGAAAGAAATAAAAGGAATAAAGATAGGAAAGGAAGAAGTTAAACTGTCATTATTTGCTGATGATATGATACTCTACATAGAAGACATAAAAAAAACTCTGCCAAAAGACTGCTAGACCAAATTGACAGATTCAGTAAAGAAGCTGGATACAAGGTCAACATTCAAAAATCAATAGCCTTCCTGTACACAAATAACAGACTCACTGAGAGAGAAATTAGGGAAACAATTCCTTTCACAATAATATCCAAAAACTGAAAAATCTAGGAATGAATGAAATGAAGGAGACAAAAGAAGAATCAACATAGTGAAAATGGCGATACTTCCATACAGATTCAGTGTAATCCCAATTGAAATACCAACAGTATATTTCACAGAACTTGAGAAAACAATCCAAAAATTCATTTCAAACCAGAAGAGACCTAGAATAGCAAAAACCATTCTAGGCAACAGAGACATGGCAGAGGGTATTACAATTCCCAACTTGAAACTATACTACAAAGCCACTGTGATAAAAACAGCATGGTACTGGCAAAGAAAAAGACGCAAGGAACAATGGGGTAGATTAGAAGATGCAGAAACAACACCAGACATACTCAGCTACCTCATCCTTGACAAAGGAGCCAACATCCTCACTGGAGGAAAGATAACCTCTTTAATAAATGATGTTGGAAAAACTGACTTTCAACATGCCAAAGATTAAAACTAAATCCCTATCTTTCACCATGCACTAAACCAAAATCCAAGTAGATTAAAGATCTAAATATCAAAATAGAAACACTGAACTTACTGGAAAATACATTAAGTAAAGCTCTTGAAGACATTGGCATAGAAGAAGACTTTATGAACGAATCCTCAGCAGCTTGCAAACTTGCACAAAGACTCAAAAACTGGGATCTCATTGTATAAGTTTTTCAGTGCAAGAAAAATCACCAACAGAGCTAAGAGACAACCTACAATGTAGGAAAAATTTTTTACCAGCTACTTCTCAGACAAAGGGCTACTATCTAGAATATATATGTAACTCAAGAAATCAGACCCCCCAAATACAAAGACCCAATTCAAAAATGGGCATCTGAGATGAACAGATGCTTCTCAGACCAAGAAGTAAAACCAGCAAATAAATACATGAAAAAATGTTCAACATCACTGGTCATTCAAGAGATGCAGATGAAAGCAACACTGAGATTCCACCTCACCCCACAAAGAATGGCTGCTATCAAGAAATCAACCAATAACAAATGCTGGCAGGTTTGTGGGAGAAAGGAACCCTTTTCCATTGCTGGTGCGAGTACAGACTGGTACAACCACTGTAGAAATCAATATGGAGATACCTCAAAAACTAGGATTAAAGATTCCATTTGACCCAGCTATCCCTCTGCTGGGTAACCTTCCAAAAGAATTAAAAGAATCATACCACAGTGATATATCCACACCCATGTTTATAGTGGCACAGTTTGTAATAGCTAAAACTTGGCAACAGCCCAATTGCTCATCAGTTGGAGACTGGATAAAGAAGCTGTGGTTTTACTATAAAATGGAGTACTACTCAGCCATAAATAATGAGAAACTAGAAACATTTATAGCTAAATGGATGCACATTGAGGCCATACTCTTAAGTGAAATAAATAGGACACACTTGAGTAAATACTGAATAGTTTCTCTGGTGTGAAAAATTACAAGTATAAATAAGGTTCAAATGGTATAGTTTGGAGCGTAAAGTAGGAAGAAAATGGCTAAAGGGGAAGTGGGAAGGGGAGGGGAAAGGAAATAAGAGAAAAGAAAAAGTGAAGTAATGGAAACAAAATCTTTGTAAATAGGGAAGGGTGAAGGACGTGAGGGGAGGGCAGGGGTATGGGGAAAGAACAAGAACAAAGATACATCATGTAAAGGTACAAGATCCAAATGACAAATTTAACTGTGTTGTTTGCTTTAAATATACCAATAAACTTAATGAAAAAAATCTCAATGAGAAACCACTTCACAATCACTAAGATGGCTATAATTTAAAAAGCAAGCAAGTATAGGCAAGGACACATAGGAATTGCTAGCACGAACATAAAAAACATAGCTGCTTTAGAAAATGACCTGGCATTTCCTAAAATGGTAAACAGAGGTGAGGTATGACCTACGGATTCATTTCCAATTACAGTACAGACTTCCAAAAAACTGAAAACAGATGCTCACACAAAAACTTGTATCATTGCTCACAGCAGCATTATTCATAACTAAAACATGGAAGTAACCTGAATTCTATCAATTGATGAATGTAATGATAAACTCATACAATGGAGTATTAGTCATAAAAAGGAATGAAGTACTGATACTTGCTACAATACAGATAAACCTTGAAAACATGCTTAGGGAAAGAAGCTATACATAAAAGACCACACACTGTATGAATCCATTTATGTGAAATTCCGGAATAGCAAAATCCATAGATACAGAAAACAGAGTAGTTGTACCAGGGGCTGGTAAAAAGTAGACTAGGGAGTGACAACTAAGGGTTATAGGATTTCTTTTTGAGGTGATGAAGACAGATATTCCAAAATTTAGTAGTGGTTATGGTTATACAAAAAAAAAAAATCATACAATTAAAAAGTGATTTTTATGGTATATGAATTATTTCCCTATTAAAAAATATTAGTTTTAAAATTATAATTACATGGTACTTCAATAAATGCTATATAACATTTTATTTTCCCTAACCTAATAAAAATATGCACTTCCTCCAAAAAGACGTACACTAGCATAATTACTGTGCTAGAATGTTAACAGGAAATCATGAGTACAACTAGCATCAACTGCAAACTAAAAATTATTAAAAGTCATTTTTTAAGATTGCCTGTTTCTCATGAATCTTACCAATTTTCAAATCATCAGTCAAACTTTCTTTAGTAAGATTCAATAGTTCTTTTCCATCAATGTTATTCATCTTGAAAATACCAATGAGGTCTTTTAAACCTTGTGCACAAAGCCATAGTGAAACATCTTCCTCTGACCAATCTTCAGGAAACTGTTTTAGCTGATCTTCCATGCTCCTTGCTTAAAAACAAAAGAGGCAAGAAACATACAATCAAAGTATTTCTTTTATACACAATGCCACTTTGAAGTAAAAAGTAAATGAAAATTTCCTTAAATTTGTGTTTTGCAACTTTACCTAGGAATTCCAAAAAAATAAATATTGCCATGTATGAAGTATTATTCAATACCACGTTAAATACTACTCTTTTGGAACTACTTTTTCATTCTAGAAAAACAATATTTATTATCTAAAACTCATACCAGTAAAGATACTCAATCATTTGCTCTATCATCTCTATACGAGCACCATTTAGTTAATTACAATAGTGATAAAAATAAAACTTCTAAATTATGTGCCAATATTGCTTGATGTAATTAAAAAGAAAGTTAACAAAATACATCTATAATTTCTCTTTTATCCTCAAGCTATATTTATCTGAAAAATTATTTTGGAGTATAAATAAATTACAAAACCACTGGAAGTATGATATATATAAATGTGCACTCAAAAGCATTAATCAACATTTTTAACATTGACTTCTATAAAATTATTTTTTAGATTATATTAAATTTGAATGTGTATTTTATATTTGGAAAAGCAATATGAGTAACTTGATTTATTTAATTTCATGCTGGCGTATAAGCTCAGTGGTAGAGCTAGCATGTGCTAGGCCCCCAGTTTGATTTCCAAGCCAACAACATAGAAAAAAAAGTTACTAAATTTCTGAATTTATTCATTAGTAGAGTTAAAGATGATGCCCTTACTAACCTTGGCAAAGTGTTTCCGGGTCAAATTGCCAGATGTTTACTGTTTTGTCCATTGAACCAGTAGCGAGTAAGAGAGTATTTGGTGCAAAGGCACATGTTGTGACATACCTAGATAATAAAAACAACTATTACATATCTTCTAACTTTTAAATTTTATTAATAAAAAGAGATTAAATTCAGACCTGGTATGCTGTGTCAATGTGTGAAGTACATTCTGTGAATTCTAAGGAAAAAAACAAACAAAAATAGGTTTATATTTACTTGGGCAAGAGTAAAATTATTGATAAAGATTAACTTTAATAATGAATGGTTTATATGCTATGTGTATTCTACTATTATCAGTAACTAACATTAAGTTGACAGTTCACTCAGTGAATAACAGAATGGCACCTCTAACTAATACTTATTTCACTCTTTCTCAAATATTAGGATTGTTGTCTACAGGCCAGCTTCTTAGCAAATTCTAGTATAGCTGACCCTTGGCATTTGCTGATTTGTTTGAACTTACTAATAGTAACCAAAATGTCTATTACAAGATTACGGGAAATAATTATATTTGTGTTATGGCATTTGACTTGTACACATTTAGAGAGCAGAAATTAGTCATTTATATCTGAGTACAGTACACTTTGGCAACCAGCCAACCTTCTGCATGTATTTGTGACATCCATATTTTACAGAGAAAAACTAATGTTACTTTTGTGAATGCAGAAAACTCATAAAAAGTTGATGGAAAATACTAAGGATCTAGTTTGAGTATTCATTCCCATTTCCTGCCAGAACTTTCAATGGCTCAATTTCTGTGTGATGGACTTGATTACTTGCTGGACCCACTAGACTTTGATGATTTATATCTCCATTGATTTGATAATAGAGCTATTGTCTGAACAACATTGTTATAAGGCTCCACTCTACTGACTTCTTTTGAAGACTGTTTTCATCAACTACATCTTTGTCATACATCAAACATTCATTTTACTTCTTACACAACTCAGTCTTTACCAAAGAGCAGATAATCTGCCAAAACTTTCATTTTCCCAAATCTGCAATAACCTATTCTATCTCACGCTAGTCTCTAAATCCACCTACAGTAGCATTTTTTATAATGGTAGGCCACTTTTCATCTCTACTTTCCAAAACCCCTTGGGTAGCCAGCCATTCATTCTTTGCTGTAATGATACCTGGTGTAAAAGTTAAATATTGATCAAAATTGGATAATGGAGCTCTTAATTTGTCCATCTTAAAAGCATTATTGAAATATTTAACAGCTTGTCCCAGAACCAATACCTTATTTGCACAGCAGTTTAACATTTGTGAGAATGTGTATTTTATATTTTGGAGTATACTAAGTAGAAAAACATACACTATTTCTATCATGTGTGAACTTGAAGTTCAGTTGTCTAATAAACATAATTTAGGTCACACACAAGATTTTGAAATACTTACTGTATCATATATTATGACAGACTTATCCACTGATCTTTAAAAGAAAAAAAGAAATTATGGATGAAAAGTTCTATAACACAAAGTATATTTACATAATTAGTGTTTCTAAATCATTTTAGTAACTTTTTTAAAAGGCTGAAATGGTGACATACAGGTATTTAAAATTCAATCTCTTCTGTTTATTTAAAACTACATGGGAAATATAAAATTTATCAGAAATTATCCTTATTAACCAACAGCATACGCTTATAATGGATATAGAAAAAAACACTTGTGACACACACACACACACACACACACACATGACAGAATTCCCTATCAAATTAGTAACTCAGTAGAAAGTCATTACAAGGGAAGCATATGTTACTGAATTGTTTCAAACAGCATTGTTCTTTGTCATTGGTGGCTATGCCTTAATTCCTAATCAATGTACTTGTGTTTTGTTTGTGATTTATTTTTGAAAATTATAAGTGTAAACTTTATGTTGATTCCATGGTTTCTCTTAATGCTTTAAAAATTTAAAGCAACCATTCCGGATTATTCTTAGTGGGAAAAAGATCATCACACTATAAAGAAAAGTATAATACTATAACAAAGTAAACAGTTTAAAACAACAGATAAAATGTTTCCATCTAGTATTTATTTCCCACTTGGAAGTAGTCTTTATGCCACTATGGTATATGCCGTAAAGTGAGAAAATATATCAGCAAGACAAGCATTAATAATTAGTATATTAGTATTTGTACTTATTATTGGTGGAAAATAGTTGATTGTGTGACAAAGGTCAGACCTATAAGAAAGCTTCAAATTTCCTTGTTCAGGAGGTCAGTGTTGGGAGATTTACATCAGAACCTTATGTAAAAATTCAAATTAGGAATTATAATTAGAAATTCAAATCTAAACTAAAATACAAGATAGGAATAATAAAATATATTCCGGATGTAAAAAAACCATCCCAAACCAAGATAAAAACTAACAGGAAATTCCACCTCTACTACTACCAAATGCAACTAAAACTAACTCCCTGATGTATCCCTCGAGATGAGCACTGCATTAGCAAGACAGAAAAGTATGATACTGTAGAAGGTATAAAGTGAAAAAAAAATTAGGCTTGGGAAAGATGATCATAAGCCTTTGTTTGCTAGTCATTTCTGTGTCAGAGACACATTTCATTAAAAGCATTTCAGATTCATAACAACAAAACTGCATTATCTACGTCCAAAATAAATAATACATTAGCAAGTGTCTTGTTGAAGGGGGAACTTTCCTACTCTTCTGCAGTAAGGTCTGGGCCTCTCCTCCCTCTACTACTTTAGCCAAAAAAGAAAGCCAGATGACTGGTGATATTGAGGAATGACACTGGACAATATGACTCAAGTCCTTCTGTATTGTCCTTTTTTTCTGATCTCCTCTTGCAGAAGTCTGTAATGGATCACTCTGCCAGACAGGTGAGCAAAGCAAATGCAGATCGAAACTCATGTTAGCTACTCTATCAGTTCCATTTCTTTCTCATTGGTTTTTAACTCAAAAGAAGAGAAATGGGTTTTGAACTTTCAACAATTGCGGGCATTAAAAAAACACTTTCCCAGGAATCCTAACTACTGAGACTTGACCAGCCTTTTCTTTTAGGGTTTTTGTTTTTTTGTTTTTTTTTTATTGTTGTTGTTACCACGGATCAAACTCGGGACCTTGCACTTTTGAGGCAGGCATGGAACCACTGAGGTAAATCCCTGGCCCAAGCCTTTTCTTACACTAGGAAGGCTGACTTCTGTTTGAATAGAGGTTTGTATACGTGCTACTCATTACTTTTGACTGGATCAACAAATGTAGGTTGGAACAAAAGACAACCTCTATTAAGGGGCTAAATGAAAGTTATTAGAGAAGAGATGTGGAGAAAGATGAAGGGAAAAATTTCTTCCATATTTTGCCGCGACATGTGATGCCATCATACCTGAGGGATAAACACAATGTGGGGAGCAGATATGCAAATCCAAGTGTCTTCTGCTAAGACAGACACTGAAAAGCTCTTCAAATCCAAGTCTTCTCACTATTTTTAATTTTCCCCTTAAAATATGCAATATTTGCAGTATAAGCAGTAAGTTCATTTCTGTAGTCCCTCACTATCTATGGGAGATTGGTTCTAGGACAGCCCTCTCCACTGCAGATACCAAAGGCACTGATGCTCAAGCCTCTTATATAAAATGGTGGAATATTTGCATACAACCTATGTGTTTCCTCTAAAATACTTTACATCATTATTGTATTACTTATAATACCTAATACAGTGCAAATAATTGTTAAATTATGTTGTTTAGGAAAAAGGAAAAAGTTTGTACATGTTCAGTCTAACTTTTCCCCAATATCTTTCATTTTGTAGGTGACTGAATGCACAGATGCAGAACCTATGGACAAAAAGCTATTGTTCCTTTAAAAGGAATCTAAAATATTACAGGATTTTCTGTCTTTATTTACTAATACTGGTTGAATATCCTTCATCTGAAATGCTTGGAACTAAAAGTATTTCAGGCTTCAGAGTTTTTTTCAGAAGTGTTGGGAATATTTGCATACGCTTTCTTGGCTGAGCATCTCTATTCCAAAAAGCCTGAAATCCAAAATGTTCTAATATGTAAAACTTTCCAACTTAGCACCTGGATTTCAGAGTTTTAGATTAGGAATATCTCCCATATAAGCAAAAGTTGTTTGGGCTCTTCAATAACTTTTAATAGTGTTAAGAAATCTTAAACCAAAAGTATGAGAACAACTGATGCAATTCTTGACTTTAACATCAGTCTCCTATATGTAGGCCTAGCCAACTGAAATGAAAGTTTCAGTAGTTCTCCTAAATTTACTACACAAAGCTGGAACAAGTTATAACAACATCCAGGTCCTCCGGCATCTGTATAAACTCTTTTTTCAGGCTCATTCCCTGTATTCCTTTTTGATGTTTGTTATACATGCTATGGCCTGGTTGTGGTTTGTCCACAAGGCTCACATGGTGGAGTCCTCGGTCCTCAGTGTGGTGATGTGAGAGGTGGCAGGACCTCTATCATGTGAGCCTAGTGGGAGAAGCTTAGGTCACTGGCTGCCCTACCCTTAGAAGGAACTAAGGTAGTTCTTCTGCCCTGAGTTAGTTCTTATGAGAGCAAATTTTTATAAAAGCTAGCCTGACCCATGAATCTAGCTTCTGCCCTCAAGATGTGATCTTCTGCTCCACAAGCATTCCTACCATGTGATACCACCACGCTCTTGAACCTCTAGAACTCTGAACTAACAAACCTCTTTTCCTTGGAAAGTTATCCAGACTTAATTATTTCATTATAGTAATGAAAAACAGGCTAACACATTTTAATCTATTGAAGAATTGCCTGCCTCCTGGAATGCCCTTTCTATCCGCCTGCCCTGTCTTATCTGCGTATCTAACTCTATACTGCCTTTTGCATGACCACACTTATCAATGCCATATACCTTTCTTAGTACACCTTCTGACCTATAATCCCTTTTTATTCTCCATTTTTCTATTAGTTGTGATATTCATATACCACTCTTATCTTACTGTTTTACCTAGTAATCCTCTTTTCACATATGTCCATTCCATTGTACCAGTAAGTTTCAGTCACAGATAGAATCTTTCTCTCATTAACAAATTAATTTGTTCTTATCTACCCTCAGACCAAGTATGGTTTAAACATGTATGCTATTTCTAAAAAACTGAATGTTATGTTTTACCAAGTTAGATTTACAATTCATTTACTTGCCTGTACCTTTATTCCAATAAATAAAAACTAACCAGAAAACATCTGAATGTGACTGACAGCAACATCACAGACCTTAAAGTATTTAATAACTTAAACTTCCATTTATCCATAATGAATGGGAAAGATCATTCCAGTCAATCTCATGTCAGTTAACCAAAATCATGTATACAAACTGACAATGCTATAAAATGAAAACATAACATTGTTAAGTATCACTTAACAAGTCTTCCATGCTTCAGAAAGTCAGGAAGAGAACATTCTAGAGTAATATCATTAAATGTAGCTCTGACAAAGCACAGTCACTACTATGTATCATAAAGCAGGTATAAGATATTTTACATTCATAGAGGGATGATACAGTACTGTCCTACATCAATAATACTAGATTCAGTTTTGGTTTGAAATTTACTTTGTCTGCAAATAAGATTACCACCCCTGTTTTTTTCTGGGGTCCTGTCACATGGAAAATTGTTTTCTATCTTTTCACTTTCAGGCTATGGGCTTCTTTTTCCACTAGGTGTGTTTCTTGTATACAACATATTATTGGATTTTGCTTCTTATTCCATTTTGCCAGTTTATTTCTTTTGATTGGTGAGTTGAGGCCATTGACATTGCTGGTTATAACTGATATGTACTGACTTATCATTGACATGTTATTGGCCTTTTGTTGACTCTTTTTACTTTTTCACCTTCTCCTTTTAGTTTCTTGCCTTGCCTATTTGATTTGCTCTGTTGGGCCTCATGGTGTTGTTGCCTTCATTGTCTTTTTCTAGGATCTTGTTTAGAATTGCTTGTAGTGCTGGTTTGGTATTCATGTAGTTTCTCAGGTGTTCTTTGTCGTGGAAGTGTCTTATTTCCCCCTCCATTTTGAAAGAGAGTTTTGCTGGATACATCAGTCTAGGTTGGAGGTTGTTCTCTTTTAGTACTTGAAATATCTCATTCCAGGCTCTCCTTGCCCCAAGGGTTTGTGTTGAAAAGTCTGCTGTGATTCTGATGGGCTTTCCTTTGTATGTGATTTGTTTCTTTTCTCTTACTGCTTGTAGTATTTTGTTCTTCTGTTGG
>NW_022900938.1:34718982-34738453 GCF_012274545.1 Fukomys damarensis | reverse complement strand
GCAATTTCTTGATTGACTTTAATAAAGAAGTTTTAAAAAGGTAAGACAGGGCTGGGATTTAGCTCAGTGGTTCTGCTGCCTGCCTTGCAAGTGCAAAGTCCTGAGTTTGATCCCTGGTACAAAAAAAAAAAAAAAAAAAAAAAAAAAAAAAAAAAAAGAAAGTCAGGAAGTATCAGTGTTACTCACTTATCACAATGAACATCAACTATGAGCAAATAAAGTTAAAATTCCTTCTGGACCACAAGCAGTGTCTTGTACTTCCTTTTATAAAATACCCAGTTGCAACTGACAGAGACCTTAGTATGTAAGAGAGCCATGAACAGGTGAATTATAGATAATTACTTTGTATATAACCTGTCTCCAGAACAACAGAAGGAAATCCAACTTTATATGTCTGAACTTTCCACTGACTTAAATTCTAGGTCAAATGAGACTTATGTTTTTTAATGATAAACAATATTCATCTTTGGAGATGAATGAGCCACATCTATAAGAATGGCAATAGTATATGCAGAAAAGAACCATCAGTCTTACTGAAGACATTTTAAGTGGAATCTAAACTGGTATGACCAGGAATGAATGGGGGTTGCAATGCTATGGCCTGTGATAACACAGGTAAGTTTTAGAAAATTAGAAAGTGAAAATGTATAAAACTATTCAAGAGAAGGGTATAAAGTAATTGATTCATGTTAGTGGGTCCCAAACCAACTACTTTAACAATAAAACTGAAAAACGGAATTTCAACAGGTAAAAGGAAAACATAAAAATGGACAGGGAGCTTGAAAAAAGCAGCCAACTAGAAATTCTAGGATCAAAAAGTAAAAGAAGTAAGATTTTGAACTCAATGACTACTTATTAACAATAGTATACTAACTGGAGACAGAATTTGTAAAAGGGAAACCATCAAGAATGAAGCATAAAGAAAAAAGGAAACAGGATGAAATATATAAAAAAAGAGGATGGGAAACATAAAGTTCCCAGTGAGATGGTATAATTTGCATTTAACTAAAGTCCCAGAACTGGAGGAGAGAAAGGGATCAATGTATAATATGAAGAAAGAATAAAAATTTTCCAAAATTGATGAAGTATTTATCCCACAGATTTAAGAGGCTCAAATACTTCCTAGAAAATTAAATAAAAAGAAAGTCACACACATCTTCAACAATGTACAGAAAACCAAACAGAAAGTGGTACGAGCAAACAGAGGAAAAAAAATGAATTATACTCACTCAAATATATTGAAGCTAACTTCTCTACAGATACTAAAACAATGTCTTGCAAAAAAGCAAGACTGATTCAACATTTGAAAATAAAAGTACTTCACCACCTTAACAGAGTAACAGAGAAAAATTATATGACCATCTCAAAAGGTGCAGGAATAGTCATCTAATTTAACATAACACATATTTATGATTAAAAAACTAGCAGAGTGGTACAGTTCTATAATCTCAGCCCTCTAAAAGGCTGAGGCAAAAGAACCATAAGTTCAAGCCCAGCTCAGGAAACTTTGCAATTTAGCAAGATCCTGCCTTAAAATGAAAAACAAAAATAAAAGTTTTGAGGACATAGGTCAGTGTGAAGTCCCTGAGTCCAAACCCCAGTCCAAAAGCAGGGCGATGAGGTGAACCTCAGAGAAACAGTAGAGCTAATAAGGCTTATCTCCCCAAAACCTGCAGTGATTATTTTTAATAATATGATCCTCTTTACAATAATGAATCACACAAAGATGCTTGTTATCATTATATCCACTGCCACAGTAATACTAACCAATTCAGTGAGGCATAGAAGATATCAAAGCTGCAAAAAGTAGAAAGGAAGAAACAAAACTATTATACTACAAATGATTTTTGTACACAGAAAGTCAAAAATAAGAAAATTTATAGATAAATCCATCCCATTTCCATATACATTTTCTTATATCGGTCATAACTTTCATAATGGCAACAACAGCAACAAAAACTGCCTGCAAGTAAGTCTAATAAAAGGTAAGCAGGACTTCTACACAGGAGACAAATGCTGAGAGAAATTAAAAAACAAAAACAGGAGAAATATGTCACATTTATAGATTAGAAGATTCAGAATCATAAAAATGTCAACTCTCCCCCCAAATGTCAACTCATCAAACTCTATACAATTCTAACCAATATCTAAATAGCCTTGTATGTGTGGATACAACTTGTGGAGATTCTAAAATTTATATGGAAGTGTCAGGAGCTAGGAATTACTAGAATATGAACTCTTTAAAAACAGAATGGTATTAGAGTAAAGATAAACACAAAAATAACAGGTTGAGAACCAGACCCGCACATTCTGACAAGGGAGCAGAGTAAAATGGTGGTGAAAAGATGGCTTTTCAATAAATGGTGTTACGATAAATGGATATTGAAAGAGATGAAAATGGATTCCTATTGTACCTCATACACATAAATCAATCTGTGAAATTCAAAACAAGGTTTTAGAAAATAACACAGGAAAATATGACCTCAGAACACAATGAAACTGCATTAATATTATGAACTTTGACAAGGCAAATCTAGAGGGTGGGAAATGATATTTGCAACACATATAACAAGCATGACTCACACGTCAAAATACACATATCATACACACATATAACAAGAAGTCAATAAGAAAAAGAAAACATAGAAGAAAAATAAGCAAGAGACATGGACAAGCACTTCATAAAAAAGGAAATACACATATTCTATAAATTTAAGGAAGTTCCAACCTCATCGTTTTGACGAAATATAAATAAAATCCACAGAAAGGTAACATTACACTCACTGGAATGGCTAAAATTTAAAAGAAACACAATCTGAGTCTCATTTAGAATATAAAACAACATGGCTTTAGTAGTATCAATTGTTCAATCTCTTGGAAGCGGTTTCATGTTATGCAATCTATGATCCAACAATTCCATTCCTATGTATTTGGGAGATGCAATATATTCATATAATAATAATTATTATTATTATTATGCTTCTAACCTGGAAATAATCCATATAGGCATTCATTAAAGTGAATATTATGGTATATACACTACAATGGAATATTACACAGCAATGAAAGTCAATGAACCACAGTTAAATGCAGTAATATGAATGAATGTCACACCATAAAGTTAAGTAAAGAAGGACAGACACAAAATAATTCCCATTATATGATTTGGTTTAAATCAGTTTAAAAGAAAAGTACAGTACTGCATATACCCTGAAGTGTGCCACCAGAAAGATACACAGGAAGGAAAGGGCTTCTGGGTCACAACCAGTACTTTTTGACCTGAGGTCAACAAGTTTGCATCATAGTAACTCATCAAGCTATTCTTTAAATTTTATATAATTTTATGTTTGTCTGTTGTATTTCATATCAAAATGGCTTAAGAAAATTAAACAACTTACCCTGAGACTAGCATCTGCCCATCATGGGAAAAAGCACAAGTAAGAACAGGTGCACAGTGCCCACTCAAAGTACTTTTATACTTTAATTCAAAACCTGCAATTAACAAGGTGAAAAAAAATTAGCAAGCTTACCATGCTTGAAATTCATTTCTAACTCAACACTATTTTACTTATTAAATAAGTAATCTTTGGGTGCCTAAGGGACAAAAATTTGAAATCCTCATGCACCTCAGGTATTTATACATACAATTCCAATGTAGTGCAATTAAACAGTTTGAAAGCTTAAAAAGAGATTAAAAATGATGTGCTCAGTAAAGGCTAGATGGGGTAATTTATAGCTACCAAATCACTTTAAACATTTCAACTACACCACAAACATTTCAGTGTCTGTTAAAAAGAAAACATGCTAATTATCCAACAGACTAAAAATAAAATGCTTATATTTTGAAATATCTGACATTAGCAAACATTTTCTCATTCTGTGAATTAGATCAATGACAATTTACATATATTATAATTTCAATATATAACACATACTTACAAAGTATGGTAACACTAAAATGCTTTTTATGCTTTCTACAATTGCTGAAAATAAACATCACAAGTCTCTTAAAGGTACACTACAGAAACTTAATGTTTTAGTGACAACCTATAAAAACCTATAAAACCTATAAGAAACTAGCCTAGGAGAGACAAAGAAATCAATGAAATCCCTAGCAGACACAAAACCTTTTCTGAAATGATAGTCTCCTAAAGAAGATAGCAAGTATTTAACTAAACAACAATAACAAAAAAGCTTTGACAGCAGGTAAAAATTTTAAGCTCAAAAAAGGAAAAAAATATTACTACCTGGGAGAGCAGATATGAGCACTAAATGTGAAGTACGGTGGTGAATTTCAAAGGCCTTTCTTTGTAACAATCAAAGCAAAAATATTAAGCTGTGAAACAAAGACTACAGAACTGGCAATACGACCACATGAATAATTTATGTTCTCAAGAATATGACCCATATCTCTACTGCCTACAAATAAGCAATTAAAACAAGGTACAGACCACGACAAATGCTTCACAAAAAGGCTTTAGCCGCACATTTATAAACAGTTATGTATTTTTAAAATGTCAGTGTAAAAATATTTTACAGAAAATATATACACTTATCATTTCTTAAATCAAAATTTTGTTTATGGTAAAGAAAGACAAAAAGAAGAGCCGGATAAACCAGAGAAATAAAGGAACTCTCATTCTCACCAGCATGACATAACAAAATGATTACTACAGGGCTGGGATTTTTTAGTTCAGTGGCACTGCGCCTGCCTCACAAGCGCAAGGTCCAGAGTTCCATCCCCAGTACCAAAAAAACAAAACAAACAAAAAACAACAACAACAAAAAAACATTACTACAGGCAAACTAATAGGCAGTAAACGAATAGTTTTCACCACAAAAGGGATGTATTTCTTTCAGGATGATGGGCTCTTCTCTATACTCTCTTGTAACTATGAATGATAGAAACATAGTTTGTGATGGAATTAAACCCTGCTGAGTGAGGAATCTGAAGCTCAGTTGACCACAAAATTTCAAAGTCCCCCTTAAAATGATAATGAATGAATAAAAACATAAATAAACATGAATAAAGAGAAATGGGAAAGCAGGAAGAAGATTAAATGATGAGACCATATAGAGGAATAAAAGTCTAAGATACAAAGGAAGGGAGATGTGGAAAGAAGAAAGTTATTCTGTCCTAGAAAATCCAAAATATAGAATTATCAACAGCCAGGAAAAACAAAAATCAGCGAGAAGGACATTACCCTGGAAGTAGAAACTAATTAAGTCTGTGTGTAGAACATTCAGAGTCTACCTTCATTCAATCCCTTCCTGATCCCATTACATATTATGCCACATAAAAGCCAGGTACTTATCTCCAGATAAACTTTCTAAGATAAAATAATATTTGCATAAGGAGCTCTAGGGCCACAAAGACCTCCATACCCTTTGCCCCCAACCCTTCTCTTAGAAGAAACAATTACACACTCATCCTAAAGTGAAGCCAGCAACAATGGAATATCCATAGGCAGAGTTTCTGACCATCTTATTATCCAATTAGTAAGTGTAAATAAAACACTAAGGACCCCAAGACACTTGAAGAAGGTAATATGAGTAAGATCAGAGTAACAAAAAGAAAAAAAAAACAGCCCCCGGAGGTAACAGAGATGATCAGGAAATAAAGGGGGACTTAAAATATGATGATTAAAACTTTCAAATAAAAGCTTAAAGTAAAAAACTGAGGAATTTTTTTAACAAATTAGATTGAAATGGGGAGAGACATAAAGAATTAATTCAGGATATTTAACATTGAACTAATGGGAGTTATAAAACAGAGGACAGCAGAGAAGGAATCATTAACGATACAACATAAAGGAATGCCACAATCCAAAACCAAATAATATACATTTGTTTCATTGCTGTTCTTATTTGTGGTGCCGAGGATTGAACCCAGACCATCATATAAAATAGATAAGCCCTCTTCCACTGAGTTACATCCACAATCACAACATAAACTTCCTGACTAAAAGTCAAAACACGACAACATATGGGGAAAGGACTCACAAAGTATATAAAATAGTAACTATCCTGAATACATAAAAAAAAAAAAATAGTAGTAAAACTGCATTTCCAGAAACTCCGAAAGCCACCACAAGAGTTGAAAACCAGTGCAAAGTGGTTACCTCTGGTGGGTAGGAATGTGTGTGGTATCAATCAGTAGGGGTAAGTTTAAAATCAGAAGTGTCAGTTCTAACCTGTATGCATTATTTTGATTAAAAGTTTCTTAAAACATTTTTACAACATTTTCAGATATCAGAGTATCTTGAGTAAAAATATTAAACAAATTTTATACAAATCATAAATAATTTTAGAGGTGTACTCATCAAAAACATACCTAGGACATGGGTAAAAGAAACAACCCAAATTTTGACTTGGCAATCCTGACCACATGAGGCCAATCGAAAAAACTGAAGACCTTGTTCTCCACCTAAAACAGTAATTTGTTAAATAAGTACAGAGAATTGATAAAACATTAAACTAAAAAATATCAGTTTCTTATACTGAGATATTAATGCTATTCATTTAAACTATATTAACAATATTAATCTATACCATCTAATGAAACATTGATTAAAGAATTTCTTTTATACAAAGTACTATAAGGAATATAACTTTAGACTTGAATGTGCTATAATAAAATGCCTTTAACTCAAAGTTGAAATAGCCAATATTGAGCCATTAAAATGGGGCATCCTCCAACTCAATTTTACAGGCTATCACTTGGTGGGCAAAACTGGGAAAAAAGTGTCAGTTACAATAAGAACATTAAAAAGTTAATCATTCAAAACTTAAATATTTTCTGATACATCAGTTTCTTAAAACACTGTTCTATAATTCACATGGAATAGTGGCAGTTTTTTTCTGATTTAATAAATAGACTGAAATGACATAAATCCAAAATAACATCAATTCAGCTCATTTGGTGAAAAATATTAAACAATTTAAGGAAAATAATAAAAACGTACCATTTCAAAAAGCCACTAGCTTAAACATTCTAGAGAATTTCAGTATATCATTATACAGCTATTATTAAGTCCCTAAATACTTGTGGGTAATATAAGTATCAACAGCCCCAACTCGATCTTACACAAGTTCCCCCTCATATCATAGACGCAGTTTCATCAGAGAGGGTTTTGGCATTCATAGGAAGTCAAGCATAATTAAACCTAACATCCATCTTAAGACTGTACTCTGGTTTTTACCAATATTCAATACATGGTATTTATAAGCTAGGTGTATAAATTTTTATCTACATATGCTCTCACATTAAAAATATATATTATTTGGGTTGGGGATTTAGCTCAGTTATGTTGCCTCATAAGCATAAGGTCCTGAGTTTGATCCCTGGGACCAAACAAACAAAAAACATATATTTTATGAACATAACAAATATACTTCCATTTCATTAAAGGTTTTGTTAACTCCATTGAGACTTCCACATTTCAGGGGCATTTCGATTTTGTTTTGTTTTACAGTGCCAGGATTGAACCCAGACTTCCACATGCTAAGCAAGCATTCTACCACAAGGCCACATCCTCAACTCCTTTATTCAGCCAGGGTGCATTTCATTGTTCAAACTGGGCTTGGACTTGCGATCCTCTTGCTTTAGCGCCCTCTCTCCACCAGTGGCTGGCACTACAGATGTATACACCACTACATCTGACCAGCATTTCGTTTTTGGCAGCACAGGTTCAGACAAAATACAACCTTTCTCAAGAGAGGTCTTGATGATTACAAGCAATTTCTGATAATCTTTAGGCTTTTAAGGTAAAAACACTTTACTTAGTAAATGAAGTAAGCTATTTAAGTGTTGGATCTGTTTAGAAAAAGCTATATTTTCATTGTTTTTTGGACTAACAAGGTCCCTGTAGTGAATTATGACACTGCTTTAAATAGTGAGAATTTAGTTAGGGCAATGGGAAATTATGAAGCTTAAAGTGTGCCTATGCTCAATATTTAATTATTTACATATATTTCCTTTAGGAAAAATATTTAAATTGTAATAACCTAAACCACACTTTATTACCATTTAAAAGCTGGAGTGACTACTTATCCTCAGATGCAAATGAAATTATTTTTCCTTATTTGAGCAAAATGTCACATGCCTGAGGCATTAATATCAAATATTTATAGATATTATCAAATACTAAATTACACAACTAATTAAAACATATACTTCATCTTTTATACAAGTATAGTTCTCACAAATTTTTGTAATAACCACTTTTGAAGTATGTATTAACCTGTTATGGAGAACTTACATATAAAATTAGTACAACAGAAGAGCTAAAAAAAAAAAAAAAAGACAGGGCTTAAAATGATACTGAGAGAAAGACTTACTTTGAAATCCCTTATAGGCAGGGTAGGGGTGGATCTGTGTATTACTTCAGAACTTCTTTCTGGTTTAGTAAACCTTTCCTGAATCCATATGCTGCCCATAGTTTTATTCTAATATTAACTAATACAATAATGGTACTGTCACTCAAAATCTGCTTCCATATCCTTTAAAATAAAAACAGAAACCGAAATGTCCCTATGTTTTTATAATTCATCGAAGATTCACTGATATGGACAAAGTACCACAGAAATGGAAGAAATAGTTCTTGTCCATTACAACCTATTCTTTGTACAATAAAAAGCACACTATATTAAAAAATTAATTGCTTAATTAATTAGAAAGGAGTTTAACAGAGAATGGGTTCATGAAAAGGAAACTGATTAATCTTCTATAAAATGTTAAAAGGTTAAAAAATTAGCCAGGGACACACCTGTAATCCCAGTTAGCCAGGAGGATTGCAAATTCAAGGCCAGCCTAGGTAACTTAGATTTTTGTCTCAAATAAAACATACAAAGAGCTGGGGCTGTACTCAGGGGTGTAGAATGGCTGCTGGACTCAATCCTCAGCACTACAAAAACTAAAAATAATTAAAAATTTCAGCAAATCACTAAAAGAAATCCAGCTCACCAATCTTCATTCAATATATGGTATTTGATTTATATAGTAGGTACATGAATTTTTATCTACGTATAAGGCATACTATCTGTGCTAGGCAGTGTGATAAAAACAGACCCAGGTCATGCCTGCATGGAGCTTACAACCTAATAAGAAAAACATCATGAGACATTATCCCTTTAGAAAGCTGGGCATGACAGCAAGGCCTGTAACCCCAGCTACACAGGCAGCTGAGGCCAGAGAACTACTTGAATGTAAGAATTCAAGGCCAGCTTGGACCACATAGCAAGAACCCATCTCAAAAAAAAAAAAAAAAATCTATGTAATGAAATATATAACTAAAAACTGTGACACTTATGTAAAGTCTATCAAAGACAAAGAGTACAAATAAAAGATGTTATCAAAATGAAGAATAATTTCAAACTAAAATTAACTAAGACAAAAGAAGGCCACTATATTCTTGTAAAGGAAACAATACAAGAGGAAGAGATGACAATCATAAATATATATGCACCAAATACTAATGCCCTCAACTATATAAAACAAATATTAAGGGACATGAAAAACCAAATAAGCACTAATACAATTGTAGTGGGGGACCTAAATACCTCACTATCACAAATAGATCATCTATACAAAAAAATTCAACAACTAAATACTAGAACTGAACCAAGCTTTTGAATAAATGGACTTAACAGACATCTACAGAGTGTTCCACCCAACAAAATCAGAACAAACATTATTTTCAGCTGCACACAGGTCATACTAGCTCACAGAATATGTTTAAATAAATGCAAAGGAACTGAAGCTATTCCATGTATATTATCAGACCACAGTGCAATTAAGCTGGAGATCAACAGCATAAGAAACAGCTAGACCTTCACAAACATATGGAAATTGAATAACACACTCCTGAACAATCAATGGGTCACAGAAGAAATTAAGAAATTAGACAGTTTCTACAATTAAATGATAATGCCAATACAACATACAGGAATCTATGGCACACAATGAAAGCAGTTCTATGTGGAAAATTCATAGCAGTGAATGCCTACAATAGGAAAACAGAGTGAGTTTAAATAAACAACCTAATGAGGAAACAGTCTCCTAGAAAAAGAAGAGCAAGAAAAACCCAAAGCTCATACAATGGAGGAAATTATGAAGATGAGAGCAGAACTCAATGCAGTGGAAACTAAGAGAACAATACAAAAAAAAAAATCAATGAAATCGATAAACCCTTAGCCAACCTTATCAAAAAAAGAAAAGGTTCAGATCCATGCGATTAGGAATGAAAAATGTGAAGTCACAACAGATCCAGCAGAAATCCAGAGGATCATCAATACCTGCTTTGAGAACCTGTACTCTAATAAAATGGAACACACAGAAGAAATGGACAAATTTCTTGATAATTATGAATTAACAAAGTTGAACAAAGAAGATATAAAAATTCTAAACACCCCAAATACAATCAGTGAAATTGAAAATGTAATTAGAAATTTACCAACTAAGAAAAGCCCAGGACCTGATGGTTTCACTGCTGAATTCTATAAGACATTTAGAGAAGAACTGCTGCCACTACTCTTTAAACTCTTCAATGAAACTGAAAGGGAAGCAATACTTCCAAATTCATTCCTGGAAGCAAGTATTACTTTGATTTCAAAACCAGGGAAAGACCCAACCAAAAAAGAGAACTACAGGCCAATCTCCTTAATGAACATGGATACAAATTCCTCAATAAGATACTGGCAAACAGAATACAGAGGGTCATCAAGAAGATCATAAATTCTGACCAAATCGGATTTATCCCAGGGATGCAACGATGGTTCAACATACATAAATCAATAATTGGAATACACTATATTAACAGAGTCAAGGACAAAAACCATATGATCATCTCAATAGATTATAGAAAAAGTATTTGACAAAATTCAACACCCATTCATGATAAAAACGCTACAGAAAATTGGGATAGTCTTTATCTCAACTTAATAAAGGCTATCTATGAAAAACCAACAGCCAACATCATATGAAATGGCCCAAAAGTGAAAACCTTCATGCTAAAATCAGGAACAAGACAAGGAAGTTCATTATCACCCCTCTTGTTCAATAGGGTTCTGAAAACATTAGCCACAGCAATTAGACATGAGAAATAAATTAAAGCCACAAAGATAGGAAAGGAAGAAGCTAAACTGTCATTATTTGCTGACAATATGATACTCTACATAGAAGACCCAAAACACTCTGCCAAAAGACTTCTAGACTTAATTGACACTTTCAGCAGAGTAGCTGGATACAAAGTCAACACTCAAAAATCAATAGCCTTCTTGTACACAAATAACAGACTCAGTGAGAGAGAAATTAGGGAAATAATTCCTTTCATAGTAACATTCAAAAAAATGAAGTATCTAGGAATCAATCTAATGAAGGAAGCAAAAGATCTCTGCACTGAAAACTACAGCACTCTGAAAAAAAGAGACTAAAGAGGATATTAGAAAAAGGAAAGATATCCCCTGCTCCTGGGTAGGAAGAATCAACATAGTGAAAACAGCCATACTACCAAAACTGCTATACAGAGTCAATGCAATCCTGATTGAAATTCCCACAGTATATTTCACAGAACTAGAGAAAATAATCCAAAAATTCACATGGAATAAGAAATGACCTAGAATAGCAAAAACGATTCTAGTCAACAGAGACATGATGGGGTATCACAATCCCCAACTTGAAACTATACTACAAAGCCACTGTGATAAAAATTGCATGGTATTGGAAAAGAAAAAGACCTGAGGATCAGTGGAATACATTGGAAAATACAGAAACGACTCCAGATGTACTCAGCTACCTCGTCTTTGACAAAGGAGCCAACTATCCTCAGTGAAGGAAAGATAGTCTCTTTAATAAATGGTGTTGGAAAAACTGGATTTCAACCTGCCAAAAATTAAAACTAGACCCTTTATCTTTCACCATGCACTAAACTAAAAGCCAAGTAGATCTAAATATTAAAACAAAACACTAAACTTTCTGGAAGATAAATTAGGCAAAACTGTTGAAGACATTGGCATAGGAAAAGACTTTATGAATAAATCTTCAGTAGCACAGGAACCAGCACAAAGAATCTACAGCTGGGATCACATTTTATTAAAAAGCTTCTGCACAGCAAAAGAAACCACCAACAGAGCTAAAAGACAACCCACAATGTGGGAAAAAATTTTTACCAGCTGCTCCTCAGACAAAGGACTATTATCTAGAATGTATAAAGAATTCAAAAAAGTCAGGCCTCCCAAATATAAAGATCCAATTCAAAAAATGAGAATCTGAAATGAATAGATGTTTCTCAGACAAACAAGTAAAAGCAGCAAATAAACATGAAAAAATGTTCAACATCACTGGTCATTCGAGAGATGCAGATGACAACAACAATGAGATTCCACCTCACCCCACAAAGAATGGCTGCTGTCAAGAAATCAGCCAATAACAAATGTTAGCAGGTTTGTGGGGAGAAAGGAACCCTTCTCCACTGTTGGTGGGAGTGTAGACTGGTACAACCACTGTGGAAATCAATATGGAGATACCTCAAAGAACTAGGATTAGAGGTTCCATTTGACCCAGCTATTCCCCTGCTGAGTATCTTTCCAAAAGAATTAAAAGAATCATATCACAGTGATATATGTGTACCCATGTTTATAGCGGCACAGTTTGTAATAGCCAAAACTTGGAAACAGCCCAACTGCCCATCAGTTGGAGACTGGATAAAGATGTGGTTTTTCTATAAAATGGAATACTACTCAGCCATAAAGAATGAGAAACTAGAGTCATTCTTAGGAAAATGGATGCACATTGAGGCCATACTCTTAAGTGAAATAAATAAGACACATATGTGTAAATAGCGAATCATTTCTCTGGTATGAAAAACTAAAAGCGTAAATAAGATCCAAATTGTATAACTGGTAATGTGAAATAGGAAGAAAAGGGCTAAATGTGTAGAAGTGGGAAGGGTAGGGGAAAGGAAGTAAGGGAAAAGAAAAAAAATATGAGAAAAGGAAAAAATGGAAACAAAGTCTTTGTAAATAGGGGAGGCTGGAGGAGGTAAAGGGAGGGCAGGGGTATGGGCAAAAAATGAGAACCAAGATCTGTCATGTAAAGGTGCAAGATCCCAATCATGAATGTAACTGTATGTATACTTAAAAAGGTACCAACAAATTTAATGAAAAAAAATGAAGAACAGACATATAAAGTGATTTTATAACCAAAGTCTAAAGAATTACTAAGGAATGAAGCAGGTAAAGGATCCACATATTAAACCCTTGGAAAAATCTTAGGAAAACTGAAGAATGAAAGTAAGCTACTATGGCTAAAAAATGCAGGAAGCCAAAAAAAAAAAATTATTTGAAATTAGGGTGAAATGGAATATGCAAGGTACATATAGGGTTTGCCTTTTGGATTTAGGATTTTACTTTACTTTTATCATATCAGCCATCAATGTTTGGGAAATAGGAGAAGGCTTAAACCATCCTGTTGACTATCTGGACCTGTGTTATCCAATAAAGTCATGACTACCCATATATGGGCACTGAACACCTGAAATGTAGTTGTTCTGTATTGAAATGGGCTATGTATTTTTTTTTCTCATTGAGTTTAATGGTACATTTTAAGTATTGGGTACAGTTTCATTCACCATTGGGATCTTGTACCTTTACATGACAGGTCTTGATTCGCATTTTTTCCCCTTGTCCCTGCCCTCCCTTCACCCCTCCTCCCCTCCCCCCCTCCCCATTTACAAACATTTTATTTCCATTTTTTATTTTCTCCTATTTGTTTCTTTCCCTTATTACCTTTCCCCTACCCTTCCCACTTTCCCTACACCTTTAGCCCTTTTCTTCCTATTTCACATTGTCAATTATCTCATTAGGATCTTATGTACTATTATAGTTTGTTCAGACCAGAGAAACTACTTGGTATTTACACATGTGTGACTTATTTATTTCACTTAGGAGTATATCCTCAATATGTACCCATTTTCCTATGAATGAATCTAATATCTCATTCTTTATGGCTGAGTACTTTTCCATTTTATAGAAAATGTGCTATAATATACACATCAGATTTTTAAAGACTTAGTATAAAAAAAGGAAAAATAGAGCTTAGCATGGTGTCTTATGCCTAGAATCCCAGTCCATGGCAGAAGGATCACAAGTTTGAGGCAAGACCCTTTCTTAAAAAATTCACCAAAAAAGGAAAAATAGTTTATTGATATTTTCTACTGATATTCAGTTATTCAAGTGACATTAAAGATACTGGATAATTATTAAAATTATATATTGTTAAAATTAATTCTATTTACTAAACATTTTAAATTTACCTATAAGATTCTCACCACACTGCTATAAACAACATTAATCTAGCCATAAGACTCAAGAGCTTATCATTTGAAACTAGAAAAGGAAAACTGCCTTTTAAACTATTTAAACTATTTAAACATATTATTTTATAAAGTTTGCTTCTGGAAGATTAAATTAGTAAGTAGAAATGTAACTTCTCTTTGCAAATTTTTAATTTCACATTTCCATTTGAATACCAGTATATTTAAAAATCACAGAAAGACTAAGTCAAATCTTCTAAATTCCCATAGTCAAGCAATCAACCTATTGTACCAAGTTGAATTACCCCTTATATATAAAAAATAATTTTCTCTTGTATTTCTCATGACTTCATTTTGATCTAAAAGAAAGAAAAGATGATTCCATAAAAAGCAATGAATTGAGAGCCTTTCAATTCATTAGTAAAACCAAAATGAATAAAAGGACAAGAAGTTACATTCAAGTGAAAATGGGAATTTCTAATGCTTAAAAAACTACAATAACTAACCAGAAACTGGCTGTGAAGAAAAATCGCAGCAAGTAATTCCGAGGTCATGTGCTTTTTCGCTATGCAGACATCTCATTTTATCATCCCACACTGTTAAATCTCCACAGGAGGAGCCAGTGACAAAGAGGTTTCCATTAGGAGAAAATGCACAGGCCACCAAGGAGCCATCCTTAACACTACCACATCTGAAACAAAAGCAAAAAAGGGAGATTTTTATTTCAGAGCATCTTTTATATTACAATCAATAATATCAGTTTGAAATAGTAAAAAAGGGCAAATGGCTATCACAGAACTACAGAAAAAAGACAAATGACACCTACAAAAATATCATTCATATGCTCTAAATTGAGGCATGCTTTCTAAAATTAAGAAAGGATTTAAACACCTTAATGTTTTAGCCTAAAATGCAAGGATTTGAACCAAAGTCCATATGGCAAGTCAGTTTGAACACGTTAGTCTACAAAACTTAAAAAAACAAAACAAAAGAGCAATGATAAGCAACAAAAACTATAGCCATCCTTTTTTAAAAAGACAATAGAAAACTATTTTTCTTGAAAAACATGTTACTGAGGTCAAAAGCATTTTCAACTTCTGCATCAAAATCACCGGTGCAATAGTAAGATCTTTCATCTCATCTTCAAATGAAAATTCTCTCTGAGAAGAAAATGTTGTGAACAATTTACAAATTATCTTGAGGAGGGAGGGAAGCACTGTGCTGACATCATTATTTTCTCAATTAGGAAAACTAAATTGGTAAGAACCCAAAAATGAGTGCATGTTAATTATATACATTATGAGGTTAGGCTTATAAAGGCAGAAGTCATCACCTGATAAGTGAAAAAGAAGATTCCTTTAGCTGACATTTGGATTTCAGCCACATAAAGACAATTTTATTCTTTCTGTGCTTTCTTGTTAAGCCAAATACATATTAATACCACTTAAAACATACCCTCTGCTTCAACCTAACTTAAATGAACAACAGTTGCTGACTGGCTGGCATTGGTGTTCTGAGTGATGATTAGAGGCGGGGGCAGAAATACTAGACATTTAAACATTTTATTTTATTTATTTTTTGAGAGTATCTCACTATGTAGTTCAGGCTTGCCTCAGCCTCCTGAGTGTTGGGATTATGGGGGCATGAGCCACCACACCCAGCTATATTTTAATTGGTAACATTTAAGTGTAAATTATTAAAATGGTAAATGTTATGTGTAGTTTACCACAGTAAATACAAATAAGTTTATGGTTTTAATTTTGGTAAGTTTCAGAAAAATATTATCAATGTAAATTAATTGGTATATTTTTTCTGAGTTTTTCAGGTAAGTTTTTTCAGATATAAATGACCAAACACCACTATACCAATAATAAAGTTTCTTCTTCTAGGCTGCTTGTTCACAAAGCAAGAGCCCTAGTCAGGAAAACAGATGCATCTCTTCAGTGGGTCTTAACACTACATGATGTTATTACCGAGAACACCTGAGCTATGAGTGACAAAAATAAGCCTAACATTTCTGAACCTTATTCAAAAGACTATTTGCTTTCTTTGCTTAACTCTCAGTTAGTCAATAAAAGCCTAACAAGACTAAAAAAGACTGAAAATTCAAAACTCTCTCAAAGCCAAGGAACTCTACTACAGGAATCATATTAAAAAATCTACTTTTTTGACCTTAAGAAGACAAGTCAATACTTTTACTTGTCCTATCTGCAAACTACCTGCTTTCTAAGATCATCAGAATATTTGGCTTTTTTTATTTCTTTAGTAGAACTTGTTAAGAGGATTAAATACAGATGAAATTTAAACACTCATACCTATACAACTTGTGTGATTGTGCATTCCACAAAACAACAGTTCCATCAGCTGCTCCAGATGCCAAACAAGAGGAGTCTGGCGAAAACCGGCAAACTCTCACGGGGCTACCCCCGGGCTGTTCCATCACCGCCAAGGTCTGTCCATTGTGAGTACTCCACAGGACGGTGGTACCGTCTGTGGAACATGATGCCAAAATATGTCCTGAAGGAGAGAAACAGCAGCAGTGGACAGCATAGGTGTGGAATTTCAGTGGAGAGTACGGAAGTTCAGTGAAGTCACTTAGGGTGTACAGGCGAATTGTTTTGTCCAAGGAGCAAGTAGCCAACAGGGAAGAAGAGAATGCACAGCAATTGACATCATCACTATGATCAGCTAATGTGTGAATTAATTTCACCATGTTCTTTATTTGAAGTAAAAGAGCCTGCAAGGTTTAAATTGGGAAAGGTTATGTCATTTTAGGAATCATAAATGCAACTCAAACCCATGTCAAAGAGCCAAAATCAATTTAAGAACCTGATCAAAGAAAGCACCTACATTAATATTTTTAAAGGACAATCTATAACCTGGGATAAGGATAATCCGGAGACATAAAACAGTTACAAGATTCTTCCTGGAAGACATTACAGTGATACATGCATGCACACATTTATAGCTCACAATAAATCTTGGAAGCAGCCTGTACGCCCAGCAACAGATAAAGGGATAAAGAAAACCAACAGACTACTCTCAGCCATAAAGGGTACGTCTGCGTCATCTGTAGAAAAATGGATGCACCTTGAGATAACGCTAAATGAAAAAAACCTGACAGAGAATCAACTATCACATGGTTTCTCTGTAATATAAACCCAAAGTATAAACAATCTAAAGTGCAAAATAAAAGGTTACAGGAAAACAGCGAGGTAGATCGTTTGGGGACTGAATAGGGCCTAGGGAGTGATGAAGAGGGGAGGAAGTAAAACCAATTACTGTGTATGTAGTCAGCACACTCCCCACAATGAATAGATGCCTTACGTACTGCAAAAATGTACTTATAAAAAACATTTACAAGGTTATGACCTCTGATGATGATCACAGCCACCACTGCCATCCAATAAAGTTCCACACTCCTGACAAAGAACCCTGACAGGTAACTTCAAGCTGATTTGATGTTGAATTTTCAGACCTCCATTATTTATTTCACCTTTGAAGTCTTATCCATAACTAATTCTCAGCAAGACCTCATTTCAGAGCCACTAATCTGAACGCAAAGATTTTTCACAGGCAGTTAGGGTGACATACGCCTTTAATTCCCGCACTCTGGGAGGATGATCCCAACATCACAAAACAACAACAAAGTTTTTCCGTTATTTTAACGTAAGGTTTCAGCTGCTCCCTCCACCGAATGGAGCTAAGGCTATTTCCTCTGCCTCCAAGACCCAACTGTAGGATTTGCTCATTAAAGAACAAAACAAAAAAGTCTATTCAAAACGTCAGTAGATGTGCTGAAAGCAAGCTTGTCACCTTGTGATAAATAAAATGATACAAAGGATTTGAGATCAGGAAGCAATTTTGAGCAAGTCAAAGAAACCAACAATGCCAAAAGTTGTATTTAACCAGACTACTCGAAAACAAATGTAAAATTTCAAAGCAAATCCAAGTTCCTCCACATGTCTTAGCAAATCTTATACGGCATAGTTGTTGTTCGCCTACTTCTCAGACCTCAACTCTTCCCTTTTATTTCCAGCCTCCTGAGTCAAACTGGTCTTTCAGTCTCATAAAGCAGCTGAAATGCCTTCCTCTCTGCTTTTGAGACCCTATTTCTCATTCAGATCTCAGTTTCAATGTTCCTCCTCACCCTACCTGAAGATGCTACCCTCCAGACTAGCACATCATGCTATTTCAATCCTCAATTTAGCAGTGACCAGCACTATCAGATATGTATTACGTGTCCCCCCTCCTAGAACATAAATTCCAAAGTAGGTACTTTACCTATACTCCTATATCTATAGCAAGTCAGATACCTAATGTGCGCGCAAAAATTTTAATATTTTTTCTATAGCCAATGAAGTTCTAGCCTTTAAACATCATATATGAACTATGGAATAATCAGAGAATAAAGCTACCAAAACTTTTTTAAAATGGCAATTTAAAAATAGTGTAGAATCAAACAGTAAACGGCCCTAAAGATATAGGTATAACCTTGACTTGTACAATTCATAATCTTTTGTCTTAATCTTATTTATGGGAATCTCTACCAAAAAAGCATAGCTTTTCCTATCTTTATTTTAATCATAAAGGTCAGCACACACACAGCCGCCGCCCCCGCCCCCGCGCGCGCCTTAAACAAACAAGCATTGGAAAATCTGGTAGGTTACGGCCTTTTATTGCCCTGAAAACAATCGCGATCAGGTGGCGCTTTCCGAAGAACTCCCTAATTACAACTGTGCAAGCTCACACAGTGATTTTTCCAAACAAACTCTGACTTCCACTGGGGAGGCACTCAGCTCCCTGAGCGGCCGGAGGCCGCGCCTTCGGAAGCGCGGGATGCTGACCCGCGGACGCGGTTTCGTGAGAAGCTCTCTCGCCCGCCCGCCCGCCCGCTCGCGTGCTGGGTGTGGGGTCCACTGCCGCCTCAGCTCCCGGGCAAACAGCATCCTGATCTGGTGCAAACAGAACCGAAGGGAGCTGCGCACCCCCTAAATAACGGCGCGACTTACTTCTGTCGCACGCGAGGACCCAGACTTCGCGCCCGGCAGGGACTTCCACGCCCGCCTCCTTCGCCGCCGTCCAGGTCCACGCGGGGTCCCGCGCGATTAGAACCCACAGGTCTCAGGTCAGGCGGAGGCGCGCAGCCCTGGCCCGGG
>NW_022900938.1:34713701-34718824 GCF_012274545.1 Fukomys damarensis | reverse complement strand
TGCAGTGCTGGCCGCCCCCCTGGGACGTGGGCAGGGCTTGCAGTTTCAGTGGTTTGTTTTGGTTTGGGGAAGCAGAAGTCCAAAGGTCTAGTGAGTATCTGAAATGTGCATATCAACGGAGGAGGGGCACCGCATCAACACACATCCCAGTTTAACTTTTGAAAACCTCCTCCTTCGGCCGTGCTGTATGTAGTTCTCTGGTCTGCACGGTCTTACTTCTCCTGAGAGGCATCTTTGATACTGTTATCCTCATTGGGCCATGACCAGGTGTCCTCGGCATCGCCTCTGGGCTCAGGTTTCCCAACGCTCTCTTTCCTGGCCAGGCTGAGTAGCCCTGGGCCCCCTAGCCTGCAGGTCCCCAGCGCACAGCCCTGATGGGACCTTTGGGTCCCCAGAACTCGGTGCCTATTTCCAGCCTTCCAGTGTCTGGGTGGCTCACGGGTAGGTGGTGGAGTTCACGTGCGGATGACAACACGCTTTCCTGCCGGTGCTTTTTGAGATAAAAATTATCTAGTAAAAAGTTTCTTGGCTAGTTGCTCTTGTTAACTAAATGCACGACATAGTAGGACTACATTCAGATGAAAATCAAAGATTCTGCTAGCTTTTATTTTTAACCTATGAGATTTTAGTATTTTTAGTGAGAAACATGACAATATATCATCCCTAGGAAATCAAAGTCATATATTTGAAGAGAAATAATTTTAAAATGCTCACATTTAAAGATGAAATTGAAGTCGTGGGAAATGGTTTAAAGAGTAGGGGAAAGGATGATCAAAATTCACGATTTTGTGAACCTCCTGTGATTTTTAAATTATCAGAGTGTATAATAATTAAGATTTTGAACACCTAATTACATTCTAAAGTACTGCCAAAAGAGTATTTTTCAACTACAAGTTGTATAAATAATAGATCTTGCTGTAAGAAATATAAAAAATAAATAGCTAATAATCACATCAAAGATAACTCAATTCCTTTGGCTCAGTAATTGAGCAAAATGTCTTGCATAGTGCCTTTTAAAACTTGTATGCTGAGTATTTTCCATGCCTAAAATTTCTTCATTAGCTTTCTTATTTTTTTCTGCCTAATGGTCCACTATTGTTTAACATTTTCCCTGTTGCTGGTTGGTGGTTTCAATGTGTTTGCCCTTTATAAATAATGTTGGATTAAACACCTTTGTACATAAATATTTATCTGTATTTTTTTATTTTACAAAATTTTCATTTTTACAATATACTTGTGATATATAATAATTACATTCATCTTGTTTTATCCACCTTTATGAATATGTACTTACAATATAATCAAATAGAAATGTAATTATTGGGCATGAGGGTGTAAAGATTCTTAAGTATGGTACTTACTAAGAACTTGGCTTTTCTGGGGTGGTTTTATGCTTGCACTCTCAGCAATATGTGGTAGTGCCTGTCTCTTTGCAGTCTTGCTGAATTTGAGTAATACTTTTATTTTCTCACTAACTTGGTGAGCAAAACTGGTTATAATATTCTTTGAACTCCTTCCTACACAGGCCAGTAAGATGAGCACAGTGACTTTGAGGACAATCAAATTTGGTCAGTTCTCTGTCCTGAGGAGGCACTGCTACAGCTAGTCTATATAAGTTTGCAATTTGGGAAATGTTCTAAAATATCCTTCCAATAAACTATAGGAACAGTTTATACAGATAAATTTGTAAGGATTTACAAAGATCTTTGATTATATAGTGAATTGGTTAGCACAAACTGTCAAAATATTTGGACCTTTGATTTGGAATAGTAAAGACTTGGGTATTTAATGCATTCCTGGATTTAATTTTGTGGTTGTTTCTAATAAAAATATAATCTAGTTCATCTTCTTGTAATAATACTACTTAAGGAATACAGAATTTTATTTATTTATTTATTGGTTCAGGGATCGAACTCAGGACCTTGTGCTTGTGAGGCAGGCTGTGGCACCACTGAGCTAAATCCCTGGCCTGGAATACAGAAATTTTACATGATAAATCTTAAGGAAAACTAACTTTTCAATTAAATACCAAGCAATATATGCTCTCAAAATATAATTGCAAATGGGACAGAGGAGGTGTGAACAACTAGTAAGCCACTGATTAAAGTAAGTGTGTGCTCCAGAATAAACAAGAGCTCAGAGGAGAGAGACAAATGATCAGGAGAGGGAAAACTGGGAAAGGTCCTATATAAGCTCGAAGTCTGGCCAGTGGAGGCCTGAGCTTGAGAATTACTAGTTTCACAGTACATAATCAGGGATGCATTTGTTTAACAGGCAAATCCAACATCAGTTTCCAGAACAATTAGGCAGAATACAGTTGAAGATGTAAAAACTTTCTTGAACCAGTAGTTTTTGAGAACACATCAAGCTTGACATGTATGATGTGTGCATTTGTTTGTGTGTATATTATATTTTAAAAGGCTTTTTAAAAAACACTTCTGAGAATTGTGAATAGATTATTTTCATATCTGATACAGTCATCCACTCTTTATAGCTAGTGTCATGCACAGCTCCATCCACGGGGAGAACTCTGGGGATTCGGAAGTAGCAGTTCTGTATGGGAGCATGCTTTACCATCTTCTGCACATAGACAGAAGATAATCTTCCACTCCTTCCCCATTAAATAAACTTTACACCTTCTACCCAGCCTTCTTTCCATTAACCCATCCACATAATCCTGTTGTGCCAGCAAAATAGCAAAAGTTATCAAAGTTCTTTAGAAAAAATTAGAGTTCTGTTCCAAAAAATAAAATAAAATCCCAAACTACCAAATACAGAAATCAGATATCAGAATGATGGTATATTTTGACACACAGAGAACTGCTTGATTGTAGACACTATGGAAGTAAGAATACCAGAAAATAATGCAATGACATGTATGATCTTTGGTATTTGGTACATATCACTGTTCTAACCATGGCTTTGGTTCCTGAGAGGTACAAGAAGTATTTTTTTCTTGTTTATGAAATTTAAAATTCCAACTACCTACACCTTAATTTTTCCCTTTGGTTTCTTGATTCTTGTCTCATTTTCCCTAATTTTATATTTTCATATATTTTATTATTAGTAGTAGTAGTAGTATTGAAGATGATGCAAGATGGTAAAAGACATTTTTGAAAAGAAGTACATTTTTTCCAGATTAAAAAGGAAAATATTACAGGTATTACCAAATCACACTCATTTAGTAATAGTTTGACTTACTGAATTAACAAATCATGTTTCCAGTTTCCTGCCGATAGTAGCCTGGAATGCAATATTTTGATGATACCAGTCTTTAGCATCCTATAGCATCCTGTGAATCAGTTGGCCAAAGAGAGTTGGATTTCTGTTTTAACTTGATGGTTTAGTATTGATATTTTTTCATATTATCCTATTTTCTCTAATGACTTTCAAACAGTTGACAGATTTTTTTTGCCAAAAGAAAATATATTCCTTTAGTCTACTTTCTATTTGTAACTTGAGAAGGAAACCTGTGAGATTTAGAAGAATAAAATGCTATACCTAATGCAGCAGATTGTATTTTTCCTTTTATTTCTTTTGGTACTGGGAAATTGAAACCACGGCCTTTCATTGCTAGCCCCCGCCCCCTTTGAGACAGGGTCTCACTGCTTCACTCAAACTTGTGATCCTTCTGCCTCAGTCCTCTAGAGTTCTGGGGTTCAACACTGATTGCAATAATATTTCACTTTCCATATGTTCTTTCACTTTGCCTCTCATCCATCAAGAAGCGCTGGTTATGTCTTTTTGTAAGTTTTTTGTTACTGTAATAACTACCTGGGACAACCAACTCTATAAAGAATAAAGGTTTGTTTTAGCTTATGATTTCAGAGGTTTTAGTTCATGATCCACCAGCTCATTGTTTTAGGTCTGTGGTGACACATCATGGCAACAGCATGTAGCAGAGCAAAATCACCCACTTCATGGCCAGGAAATGAGAGAATAAAGAAGGATCTGGGGTCCCGTTAGTCTCTTGGAGGATACACACTCTGTGACCCCAAGTCCTCCCACTAAACCCCATCTCTTAAAGTTTCCGCCGCCTCTCTATAGCACCAGGGGCTGGAGAAAAACTCTTGAACACATGGGCCTTTAGGGAACTTTCCAGGTCCAAATGATAACAGTCCCCTTCTCTTGATTTGGGTGGGTGGTTATGACTGCGTCAAAAATAGAGAATACTACACAACTTTCAAGGCCAGGTCTTAAAAGGCAATTCAGTTGTTGGGTCCCTCTCCCTTAGCACCCAGCCATTGTGCTGTGAAGGAAGCCCAGGACATGAAGAGGAACCAATGCCATATGCCTCCATGCAAGCTGATATTTTAAGCCCCTAAATTTCAGGGGCTTGATTATACAGCAAGATAACTGCTCCAGGCATTTGAGGGCTTGGTCCCATTGGCAATGGATATTGGAGGAGACTGGGCTGTACAAGACCAGGAACTTTATCTAAATTCACCTATCAGAGAGAGGTGTGAGTATAGGGTGGAAAGACTTAAAAGTGCTGCACTGATTGAGGTCCTTTCATTAAACTCAGCACCCGACATTCTGCAATATTTTCTTCACTTAACTCATTTGAGCAAGGACAACTAGGAGTATAGTTGAAACTATAGTTGACACTATGGTGGGGAGGTGCAGAGTTTGGGGACTGTCTTGCTACTAACCTTCATTAAGTCATTCACTTAATGACAACCACCTTTTGTGGTTTTAATCAACAGAGGTCAATATTGATTTTGTCTCCAGAAAACTAAAATAGAGCAGAAGTGCATTAATTAAATCAATTCTAGGGCCATTCTGTGACCAAAGCTGAATAATTACTTCCCAATCTCATTTTCATTCTAAATTATTGCAGACATATTGTTTAAATATGTTAAATTTGCCCTGATAGGTTCTGCAATGAAATTAAATAACTGAATTAAAATTCCCAGCAAAAAAGTGAGAATACAAATGGCTCCTTTTTATGACATTCATCAAGTGAAATTAAGTGACTGTTAATGCTCCTTGAGAATTAAACTACAAAGATACAGAAATTCACAGGAGTTTAAGTTAAATCAAATTCTTTTATCCAAAGAAAAATATTTAGGGCCGGGGATTTGCAGGCGCAAGGGCCTGAGTTCGATCCCCCATACCAAAAA
>NW_022900938.1:34694301-34713479 GCF_012274545.1 Fukomys damarensis | reverse complement strand
GCCGAGGTCACCCCCAAAAAAAAAAAAAAAAAAAAAAAAAAAAAAAAGTATTTAGGTGTTTGTTTTTCTGACACATATAAATTTATCTGGTGTAGTCCTCCTTGGTATTGGTTATGAGAAGAGCCTTAGCCTTTAGAGAGAAGGAAATACCTTTGTCTATATGTATAATAATTGCATGGTAAGCCTTTTTTTTTTTTTATTGAGGATATCGGTACAATCTAGGTATACAATACAATTACATTCATCATTGGGATTCTGTACCTTTACATAATAGGTCTTGATTCTCATTTTTTCCCCTTGTCCCTGCCCTCCCTTCACCCCCTCCTACCCTCCCCATTTACAAACACTTTATTTCCATTTTTTCAGTTTCTCATATTTTTTTCCTCTCCCTTATTACCTTTCCTCCACCCTTCCCACTTTCCCTACACCTTTAGCCCTTTACTTCCTATTTCACATTATTAATTATCTCATTAGGATCCTGTGCACTATTGTAGTTTTTCACACCAAAGAAACTATTCGGTATTTCAGTTAAAGAAATCTCTGTGTGAACATTAAAAATAGGGGATCCCAAAATAAAACTAAAAAGGAAAGTAAAAGAGAAAAGGCAATGATGTAACATCAAAATAATCCTTAATTCTGGAGATGAAAATGGTCCCTGAACATATTTAAATTGCTTCTCGCTCTTATAGTCATATCTTATTCTTTTTTTCATTATTTAGAGAATACTTTATTAGTTTCTGTAATCAAACCCATGTAGATATGACCTTACATATTTAGTACGATGTGTTACCCCTGTACACATGGAAAAAAAATAAAAATAAAAATAAAAATAAATTAACATTTCTAGACCAATATGGTTGTCCATTTCTTTACAATGCCAAGTCAACACAGTAAATTAGGATGACTTTTTCCAAAGTTGGCAGCACCGTTAAAGTTTCCCAAAATTCAATTTATATATGTGTGTGTGTGTGTGTGTGTGTGTGTGTGTGTGTGTGTAGACTAATAATAGTATGTTATGCATCGATAGCAGCAACAGCTTTTCCGGGTTCTGCAGTTATCTGAACAAAATTATAGACATTCATCACATTACATTAAAAAAGAAAAAAAAACAAAGAAAAGAATAATATCCAGACAACAGCAAAGTTCTGTTGCTGTTGTGGTACCTGGCACCATTTTTTCTATTAGCCTCGTAATCATCATCTGGAAAGAGAACATTCTAGAGTAACATCATTAAATATAGCTCTGATAAAGCACAGTCCCTACTATGTATCATAAAGCAGGTACTAGATATTTTACATTCATTGAGGTATGATACAGTACTGTCCTACATCAATAGTACTAGATTCAGTTTTGGTTTGAAATTTACTTTGTCTGCAAATAAGATTGCTACCCCTGTTTTTTTCTGGGCTCCTGTCACATGGAAAATTGTTTTCTATCTTTTCACTTTCAGGCTATGGGCTTCTTTTTGCACTAGGTGTGTTTCTTGTATACAACATATTATTGGATTTTGCTTCTTATTCCATTTTGCCAGTTTATTTCTTTTGATTGGTGAGTTGAGGCCATTGACATTGCTGGTTATAACTGATATGTACTGACTTATTATTGACATGTTATTGGCCTTTTGTTGACTCTTTTTACTTTTTCACCTTCTCCTTTTAATTTCTTGCCTTGCCTATTTGATTTGCTCTGTTGGGCCTCATGGTGTTGTTGCCTTCATTGTCTTTTTCTAGGATCTTGTTTAGAATTGCTTGTAGTGCTGGTTTGGTATTCATGTAGTTTCTCAGGAGTTCTTTGTCGTGGAAGTGTCTTATTTCCCCTCCATTTTGAAAGAGAGTTTTGCTGGATACATCAGTCTAGGTTGGAGGTTGTTCTCTTTTAGTACTTGAAATATCTCATTCCAGGCTCTCCTTGCCCCAAGGGTTCGTGTTGAAAAGTCTGCTGTGATTCTGATGGGCTTTCCTTTGTATGTGATTTGTTTCTTTTCTCTTATTGGGTAAGCCTTTTTTTTTAGCAGCTTAACTGACATAATTTATATAGCTCACCAACTTGAAATATAAAATTCTATAATCTTTAGTATATTCACAGAGTTGTACAATTCAATGTAACATTAGAGCACTTTAGAACATTACTACAAAAGAAAGCTTATAACCAGTAGCAGTTACTGCCTGATCCCCTCAACCTTACCTCATGCCCTATGAAAATGCTAATTCACTTGTTATTCTTATAGCTTTGGCTGTTCTAGCCATTTCATGTAAGTGAAATCGTACAATATATGATCTTGTAATTGGCTTTTTCATTTAGTATATTTTAAAGTTTTTTTATATATATATATTTTATATATATAATTTACTCCTTTTTTAATGAAATAACATTGATATTATATAACATTATCTTTTCATTAGTTGATCAAATTTGGGTTATTTCTAAGTTTTAGCTATTTTGACTAATGCTTCTATGAACATTTTTGTACAAATTTATGGGTGGATATGTTTTTGGTTCTCTCAAGTATATACCCAGGAGTGAAATGTCTGGGACGTACAGTAACTATAAATTTAACATTGTGAAGAACTGCTGAAGTGTTTTCCCAAACAGCTACAGTATTTTATAATCCAATAAGCAGTATACTGGAGTTCCAATTTCTCCATATCCTCACAAACACCTGTAATTATCTGTCTTGTTGGTTATAGCCATCTTAGTGTTCTGAGGTGGAATCTCATAAAGTTCAATTTATCTATTTCATTCTTTTGTCCTTTGTGCTTTGGCTTAGAATATAAGAAGGATTTAGTATAACCCCAGGTCATAAACATTTGCTTCTAGGTATTTTTCCAGGTGTTTTCCAGTTTTACCGCATATTTAGGTATGTGGCCATCTTGAGCTAATTTTTATGTATGGTATAAGGGTGAAGTCCATTTTATTCTTTTGCTTGTGGGTATCCTTTTGTCCCTGCCCATTTCTTTCTCACTGAATTATCCGGGCACCATTTTCAAAATCAACTGGATGTAAAGATAATGTTTTATTTATGAACTCTCAATTTTTGTTTCACTGATTTATATTTCTATCTTGAAATTGACAAGTGTGACCTTCCAAAGATCATGAATGTGTTCCTTGAACATTTGTCTTTTTATTTCAGTATGAATTTTAGGAACAGTTTGTCAGTTTCCACAAAAAAGTCACATGAAATTTTGATATGGATTGTATTGAATCTATAGACCAATTTGAGGATTTATTTTAATCTTAAAATCTTTCTTGCAGTTTATGAAAATGGTATTTCATTACATTTAGATTTTCTTTATGTCCACAATGTTTTATAGTTTTCAGAATATAAGCTTTACATTACATTTATTTCTAAATATTTTGTTCTTTTTGATGCTATTACCAACAAAATTATTTTCTTAATTTCATTTCAGATTTGAATATACATATATATTTATGTTATTTATTGACTTTATATCCTGTAAACTTGTGAAACTTATTTCTTAATTATAATAGCTTTTGTGGATTCCTTAGAGTTTTCTATTTGTAAGCTCATATCATCTGTGGTTAGAGATGGTTTTGACATAGGAGAATAGGGCATAGCAAAGATCGCTGGAGAAGTAAGGTGACTTGTTAATTACAACATCCCAGAACGCTTGTGCAGAACAGTTCCCAAAGCCCTGCATGTAGACTTCTTAGGAGACAGGTTTTCATAGGATGACCTAGACCTGACATCAGCCTGAGGTGTGGGATATCAGCACGTGAAACCTCTATGTAGAAGTTCCCCTGGGTTTCCTCGAGATTTGGACAGTATAAGACAACACAGACACCAAGCAGAGCTTGCTATCATTACTTTCCTTATGACAGAGTGCCCCACTTTCTCTAGGGTGTACTTTTATCTTGCTTTTTCCTCTTTTACTCAGCCTAAGATAACTCTGCAGGGCCAGTTGCTCCCTCACTCTTCACTTTTATTTTTCAAGTAAACTTTGCCACTTTTTGTTTCATTCAGTTCTTTGTTGGAGACAAGACGAACTTGGAATCCAACTTCAGAAGGAGAGGCAAGCAACCCAAAACCCAATGACATTTAATTGGTGAACCACTTTTAGAAGGAGCTACCAGGTCAACATTTTACTTTCTATTTTATTTCCATTTTTCTTCTTACTTGCCCTGGCTAGACCCTCACAAACCCTCCACTATAAGCTTTAACAAGAATTATGGAAATGGACATCTTTGTTTACTCCTTGATTATATTCAGGGGAAAGCACAGAGTTTCCCATCATTAAATTTGGTGCTAGCCAATATCCTTTATCTAGTCTGGGAAGTTCTTTTCTATCCTACTTTGTTGAGTATTTTATTATGCATGTGGTTTAGGGTTTATCAAATATTTTTATGCACCTCTGTTGAAAAGATCACGGGATTGTTTTTATTCTATCAATATAGCATATTGATATAACATATTAAGGGAATCAATTTTTTTTATATTAAGCCAATCTAACTTTCCTGAGATAAATCCAGTTTGCTCATAGTTTACAAATTTTTTTTCAAGGCCAGGGATTTAGCTCAGTGACACCATGCCTGCCTCACAAACCCAAGGTCCTGAGTTTAATCTCTGGTACCAAAAAAACAAAAACAAAACAAAATACATTTTATCGGTGCTGAGGATTAAATCAAGTCTTGTGCATGCCAGGCAATTGTTTTGGTTTGGTTTGGTTTTTTAAGACAGGGTCTCACTATGTAGTTGAGACTGACCTCTCATTATGTAGCCCAGGATGGTCTCGAACTCACAGTGATCCTCCTGCCTCAGCCTCCTGAGTGCTGGGATTACAGGCATGCGCCACCATACCTGGCATGCTAGGCAATTGTTATATCACTGAGCTATATCCCCATCCTTACTAGCCCAATAATTCTTTTTTTACATGATTTTGGATTCAGTTTGCTGATATTTTATTGGTGATTTTTGCATTTATAATCATAGGAAATATTGGTCTAATTTTCTTTGTGATGTCTTTCAATATTGTGATATATTGGGCTCATAAAATGAGTTGGTCAGTATTCTCTCCTCTTTTTTTTTTAATGTCATGAAGATTGCTATTCTTTAAATGTTTGGTAGAATTCAGTAGTGAAGACATTTGGGTTTGGGTTTTTTTGTGAGAAGTTTTAAAAATTATTAATTTCTTCCTTTTCTTGTTATAGGTCTATTCAGCTTATATTTTCCTTCCCGAGTCAATTGCAATACTTTGTGTCTTCTAGGAATTTGTCCATTATCCCTGAGTTGCCTAATTTTTTGGCTTTCATTTATTCTTCATATGCACTTATAATTCATTCCTGTGAGATAAATAGTATGAATGGTCTTTCATTCCTGACTTTAGTAATTTAAATTTTTTATCAGTCATTCTAGCTAAAGCTTTGTCCATTTTATTGATTTTTTCAAAGAACAAGTTTAAAATTTTTTTCTCTATTCTTTTGTATTCTCTAATTTATCCTTGATTCATTATTTCTTTCCTTATGCTTGCTTTAGGTTTATTTTGCTCCTGTTTCTAGTAGAATTTTAGGCCATTGATCTGTAGTCTTTCTATATTTTTTGCACATTGGTATTTACAAATACAAACATTTTTCCTTGCATTGCTTTCACTGAAACTGAGCAATCTTTTCCATTGATAAAATCTACCACACCTGCTACTTTCCTCTAGTTAGATTATATCCTGCCTATAGTATCATAAGATATAGCTATACAAATCTGCAATAGCCCTAAGGTACATTGGGTCAAAAGGTACTACATCCCCCTCATTTTTCAGTGTCTTCACATTTCGCTCCTTTGAACCTAGGGTAAAATATGTTGCAGTCTTTCCTGACCATGACAGATTACTCCATTTTGATCGACTTGCTTTTCAAGATTCTCAACTTTTATCATATGTTCTTCTATTGTGCACTGTAGTTCCTTTTTAGGGCCCCTTCTTAAGTGATGGCATTATGGTTTACATTGAGATGTCCCCTCAAAGCCTCTTGGGGTCATAGTGGGGCTTTTCAGATGTGGTTCGATCTAGGGTGTGTGCTGCTATGATCAAAGAAGTGAGGCCTGGATTCATTATGGAGAGATGCTAGAATTAAGGGTGTGAGTGTAAAATATATGAGACAGAAAGAAGGCTGTCACTTGTTGCTGGTCTCTTATTATTTTTAGCTTGCTGTCTTGCTGCCTCCTGCCTGCCATGAACTGTTTCTCCCGTGATGCCCCTCTGCCATGCCACCCTGCCTTAGAGCCAGCCAATTATGAACTGAAACCTCTACAAACTGTTTGCTAAATAAGCCTTGCTTCCTTTAATTTTTGGACATTAGATATTTTGTTTCAGCAGCACAAAAAGTAACTAAGACAGATGTGATGTAGAACAGTAGTATATCAAGTTCTATTGTCTATTTTTTTCCTTCTACTCCAATGGTTTGGCAGCCAGTGTGTGTCAGTTAGTATACCCCAGTATATGATGCAATTACAATGGATTCTAATACCTCAGTGATTTAAAACAAAGATTTATTTCTTACTCACACACAATGTCCATTATGAATTGGAGGGAAGTCTATTCATCATACCTAACCAGAGACCTACACTAACAGAAGTCATTTGAACACCAACAGTTGCTGTGGTAGAGGGAAAAGGCAGCAATTAAATGCTTGGCCAGGAACAGACACATGATACTTGCATTCAGAACACTTGGGCCAGAACTAACTTGTCACATGACCCCATTCAACCTCAAAGGGCAGAGTAAATACAATCCCATGTGCATGGGAAGATGGAAAGCTTCAAGTCTTTGATTTTTTGGCATTGATGGTTTTACCAGATGATAGATTCTATTCTCCTTTTAAAGGATTTAGATCAAAGTTAGCAGAGAGAAGCAACCTAGAGAACTACAATACAGTTCCACTTTGTATTTATCTATTCTATTTTTCACCTACTGAATTCATCCAGGGTCTTTTATTTAAGCCCTTTTTATAGATATGAGCCTTTTCAACATGTCCCAGGAAAAAAGTATACTCTCTATATAGTAAGCTTTGATTATATGATTATAATGATTGCATATTTCATGAAACATCAGTTATCTATTTCTCTCTCTCTATATATATATATGCTAGTCTTTTCAAAGAAATTGTTTAAAAAAATCAAACATTTATTTCAGTGTAGTTGCTATAAAAGAATATTTTAGAGCCCAGTTCTGGCATTGCTTTCAGAATGTGTGGCTCATTCTTTTTATGCCTTCCTTAATGGAAGACTTCATTGGCAAAATTTTATTTGGTATCTTTAATATACAGAAATTGTATTAAATGGTAGATGTTTTAAAATGTATTATGACATCTTTTGAGGAAGGATGTCAGGCAAAAGTGGTATAGCTGCACCCCCCCATTATAGGGAATATGGATTCTTACCGCGCACAGGAAGTTTGAAAGAAGCAAATTAAATCTACACAAAATGGCAAGGATTTCTTTGTGCACACCAAGAGTATGTCAAAGACTCACAAGTTTTGGAAATATGTGTAACTCCAAATTAGATGGCTACATATAATTTTAAAGAGACAGAATTAGAAATTGTGACAACCAGGAACAAAAAATGGGGATAAGTACCATGAAACCAAGCAAAAGGGGAGTTTAAGGGGCAAAATGTGCTTTCACGTGGAATGTCCAAGAGAGAGACCTGGGACTTATCAGATATAAATACAGGTTTTGTTGTGGTTTGCTTATCATGGAGAGGGCTGTTTCACTTGACATTACAAATGTCTGGGTGGAACATTCCTCAGTTTCATTATTCATTGTTGACTGGCTGCACACCCAACATCTTTCAGGTGATTCTTTCTCTTTCTGAGGTATTATGACATTGGAAACTAGGATGTGGTTCCTTAGTCACTGGAAAGGATTCCCTTCTATTATAATTTAGTTTATATTCTGGTTCCCATTAGTTAGCAAGGTTATTACATAGCAGTAGTAGCCCTTAATCTGATGAACTTTGAGGCCCTGATAAGAATAATTTTAGCCCTAGACAAAAGTAGGTGAGTCTCCAGGTTATATTAAATTTCACTACCAAGCCATCCCTCTGTTTTTGGCACTGGGGATTGAACTCATGGGCACTTTGCCAGTGAGTCCCATCCCTAACCCTTACTATGCTCTTTGTAAAAAGGGTCTTTCTACATTGTCCAGCCTGGCTTTGAACTTGTGATCTTCCTGCTTCAATCTCCTGAGTAGCTGGAATAATTACAAGTATGTGTCACACAGTGCCTGGCCCAGCCGGCCCTTTTGAGTGGCTTCATAGCTTAGTGCTAACAGCATTCACTTGGAGCCAGCTGATTGTGAGTTTGAATCCTACTTCAATCCAATTATAGGAGTAATTGTTATAAGCCTGGGGTTTTTCAGATTTGACCAGTCTCTAAATGTACTAAGTAGAGTTTTAATGTTATTTTCAATTTTCTAAGGCATGGGAGGATGCAAATGCTCCCCAAAATGTATTCTTGTTCTGCAACTGCCCCGAATATGTTGGCTACTCCAGGAGATATTTGCTTTGGCTACAACAACAGACTTTAATCATGAACTATCACAGATGACTTGGCCTCTCTGAAGCTCTCCTCAGTCAGGTCCATGAGGGGCCACTTCCTTACCCATGACCACCCTGGATAACCAACCTCCTGCAGGTCAAGTCCATGCATTATTCTCCCTTATGCTGCAGTATAAGTTCTAATAAAGCCTCATCCAGACAGTGTATTCTTGTTTATTTGTGATTTTTGTCTTGAGTAGCATATGCTGAGCCAGTAATACCAAGCAAGGGCTGCTGAGTCTGAGAGCAACCAACAAGTGGGGCTGACAACATAGGAGAGGGTTGGAATGTTGGAGAACTACAGAGCTTTATAAAAATTAGCCAGAAGCCACCATCTCTGCTAGCTAGAAGAGTCTGGGAGGCCTGCTGGTAGCTTCTTGCTACAAGTAGTAAGGAGAGTTACTAACACTAACATAGCTGAAAGTTGCTGAAATTGGAATTTGGGCATCCAAAACTCAGAAGTATTAACACTACGAGTCACTAGTTACTGCCATTCAAAATTCAGGACAGTTAACACTAGAAGAGCTACACTTTGCCAATTCATAATTTCTACATGAATTGAGCAAGAATCCTTAGCTGACTGATAACATCCAGGAAGCACATATAAGTTCTTGAATAGAGGGTGGACAACAGAGATGGACATCAGCAGGTCCCAGAGTCAGCCCATGTCTGATTTTCATCTTACATGTAGTAATAATCCACACTATCAGGTGACGGTTCCAAACAGTTTTAAAATGAACAGTATATGTGCCTATAATACTATTTTTCAAATGCCACTGTTTTGTAAATTAAATATTTTAATGTTGGGAACATGAAAATACAAGAATAACAACTCTAATAGTTTGTGAAAATACTGGAAGCCATTCACAAAGCTAATACTTTAAACTTTATGAAGATGAGCAAGGGATAAAACTTTTGTTCCTGGTTCATGCAAGATACTAATCTATAGTGCTATATTCAGTGTGGATTACCCCACATTATAGAAGTAAGTTCCTTCCTCTTGATCTTTCATACAACTCTCATTATCTAAAGAGTTAAGACATTTTATGTCTTCATATCACCAGTCCTACACTGAAATGAATCAGCATTAAAAGATGAAATACAGGCCTGGGGATTTAGCTTAGTGGTTCCTCGCCTGCCTTGCAAGTTCAAGGGTCTGAATTCGAACCCTAGTACTCCCCCCAAAAAGGGATGAAATACAATGAGGCTTTCCCTGTGAAGGTGACTGCATCCCATGATGTAAAATGATGAATAATTAATAATAAAATAATAAAATTAAGACTATCTTTAGGTTTAAAAAAATTAATAGCAGAAAAGTTTACATAAAATTCAACTATTTAAACTATATAGAATGTTTTGAGATTAAAAGAATTCCATCACAGAAAAAATTTCCATACTTTATAATCAATTCCTCTACTCTCCTTGTCCTAGGCACTACTGAACTGCATTTCATCACTGTAGATTAGCTTTGCTTTTCCTTGAATTTTTACATAAATGGGATATAGTGTGTATTCTTTTATATCTGTCTTGTCTACCATGTCTTTTCCAAATTCAAACCTGGTGCATTAGTAGTTTATTCCTTTTTAATGCAGACTAATGTCCCTTTTATGAGTATTACACAATTTGCTTATCTATTCACTTAATTAACAAAATTTTCCTGTTTTTGGCTATAATGAATGAAAGTTATGAAAATATGAATATGTATTCTCACTTATGAAAAGTGTGGTGTGGTGTGGTTCTATAGCCATAGCACTCTGGGAGGCTAAAGCAGGAGGATCTCAAATTCAAGACCAGCCTGGGAAATTTAGTGTTTTAATGAGTACTTGTCTCAAAAAAAAAAAAAAAAAAAAAAAAAAAGCCGGGAATGTACTTCAGTGTGAGGGACCTGGATTAAATCCCTAATTCGGGGGGAGGGGGAGTAAAAAAAAGGAAAAGGAAAAAAGGTGTATCTTTAAGTTCATAAGAAACTGTTGAACAATTCTTCAAGGTGGTTGTACCACTTTGTATTTCTAACACTAGTGTATAAAAGTTTCAGTTCCTTCATATCGTTGGTTTTATTGTTTGTTTAGTTTTAGCCATTGTAGTGCGTAGTTATATTTCATTGTGCTTCTTTAAAACTCCCATTTCTTTGATAATAATAACATTAAGCACCTTTTCATGTCTTTATTGGCCACTTGAATATATTCTTTTATAGAGTGACAATTTTTAAGTGTTTTGTTTTTAATGCTAAGCATGCATTTTATCATTGAACCACTGAGCTACATCCCTACCTCCCTCCTATTTTTGAGACAAGGTCTCAACAAGTTGCCCATGCTGACCTTGAATTTTCAACTCTCTCTGTTTTCTAAGTCACTGGGATTACAGGCATGTGCTACCATGCTTGGCTTAAAAAAATAGTTTTGATACAAATCCTTAAAAAAATGTCTATTTTCCAATATCTTCTCCAAGTTGGTAGTCTCTTTTTCTTTTCTTTCCTTTTTTTGGTACCAGGGATCGAACCTATGACCTTGTGCTTATGAGGCAGGCATGGTGCCACTGAGCTATTTCCCTGGCCCTCTTTTCATTTTCTTAATGATGTAACTTTTTAAGGAATAACATTTTAATTTTGATAAAGTCTAATTTATCCATTTCTATTTTGTGACCTAGCTAAACCCATCTATTATAATATTCTTTCTGTAGTTTTTGTAGAATTGTATATATACCTAATCATGTCACCTGCAAATATAGTTTTTCTTCCTTTCCAATTTGCCTGCTTTTTCTTTCTTATTGCATAGGCTAAAACTTCTATGCAATGTAGAATAGATATGGTGTGAATGAACAACCTTGTTTTCTTTTCCATCTTAGAAGGAAAGCATCTGGTCTTTGGTAATCATAAATAGTGCTAGGAATAGGTTTTGCTATAGATTCCCTTTATCAGGTTGAACAGATTCCCTTTGTTTAATTTTGCCTAGAATTTTTAACCTGAAATAATGAATTTCAAATGCATCTTCAGCTATGGAGATAGTTTTTTAAAATTAAAATTTAAAAATTTTTGGTTTATTTTTAACACAGTAAGATTCCTAATATCCTATTACTATGGTGATTTTCAAAAGTTTAACTAACGTTGCACTCATGATAGCCTCCGCTAGTCACAATGTATTTTCTTACATTGTATTTTTTTTATCTGCAGGGCTTCTGTTTGCTTTGGTATCTTTCATTCTCTCCTATCATGTTCATGCTTGCCTTTAACTACTTCAACATATTTTAAAAATCTATTTTAAAGTCTCTTTTCTTAATTACATTATCTGTTATTTCTTACTCTTTTTCTTTTGACTGACTCTTCTCTTGGTTATGGATAATGTTTTTCTTCATGTCTAGGTCTAATAATTTTTGACTGAATGATAAACATATGAATTCTAGATTCTTGAGCACTTATTTTTGTTGACTTCTCTAAAGAGTTGGACTTTGTTTTAGCAGGCAGTTACTTGCATATCATTTTGACCCATTTGCAAACATCATTAGGGCAGTGTATTAGCTAGGGTTCATTAGCAGAAGAGAATCAATAGGAACTATATATATAATTATGAAAGGGCATTTATTGAGTAGGCTCACAGGATCAGAGGCAGGAGGGTACAAATGACTGACTGCATGCTGGAGAGCCAGGGATCCAGTAGCTGCTCAGCTCAAGAAGATGGAAACTGCAGAACATGAGGTTATCAAGGACACAGTAATAGTCCAAGGTTGAAGGCCTAGAAAGTCACTAGAGAGTCTCTAATGTGACTCTGCTGAAAGGTTGAAGAAACTGGAGACAAATATCCAAAGGCAAAAGGAAGGTACACCTGCTCAGGAGACTGGAATTGTTCAGAATGGGTATTTTTTTTCTTCTTTCATTTTTTTTTAATTCCATCTAGGCTAGAAGCCTGTTGGTGGTGCCACTCACATCAGGGGGTGGGTCTTCCCCCTATTTGCTGGCCTATGTGTCATCCACCCACAGACACACCAGAACTGAGATTTATTCATCTCCCAGGCATTTCTTAATCTAGTTAAATTGATATATCATGATTAATGATCACAGGCAGGTGTATAGTAACCTTTTCTCTAGGGCTGATTTATTCCTACTAATGAGATACGACTCTTGTTATTTCTACTCAACATCCTGGGAGTTTCATGATGATTGTTTATTTTGGTTGTTCAGAACTCGAATGACTTTCAGACCTTTGTGAGCTATGAGAATTGTTTTACTCATAGATCCCTGATCATTCTTTGCCTGGCTTTAGAGTTTCATCCTATGCATAGGTAGTTTAGTACTCACCAGATATCTCAGGGCAGTCTTGATTCCTGCAGCTCTCTATGTAGCTCCTTATTCTCTGGTGTTACACTCTGGAAGTACCAGCTACCTCAGCCTAGGTAATTTTTGATCTCTGTTTCCTCAACTCAGTTGAGTAGTGTCATTTCTGTGTTTTATTCAGAATACCCTCTCTTAAGCTCAGAGCGCCTGCAGGGAAGACTGAGTAAATACAGACCAGCTTCATTTATTACTCTTATTTCACAAATTAGCCTTGTGCTGTGTGTAGTTTGTCTGAAAACACTTGTTTCATATGCTTTGTTCAGTCACCTCAGTGCCTATACTAATAGGCTAAATTTAGTCCCAGTTCCTTCCTCATGCTCAGAAGCAAATTTGGTTTTCATTCTTCTTAGATTTTTCATTCCAAAGCAATGCAACTCTTTCTGCCTAAATAAGAATGTATTCATCCTTTACAAGTAATTATCTTGATATTATTCCATAATGCTACTAATGCTCAGATCATTCCCAAGAATACAAAGAATATTTGAGCTACTAAAGAAAACTAGTCTTAACATGCTCTGAGGATTTCTGTTTTTGAAGGCCAAATATAAACACTTAATCCTGACTAAAGTTTACTTAATTGGGTGGTAAAGAGTATTGCTTTTGTTTTCCTGACTCTGAAAGCAGTTGGGTTATGATCTATGTGAATGGCGCTCTCTGGAGTTGTGTAGCATGTAGCTGAATAGCTTAATTTAAAAGTAGTAGCCCTGGCTGTGTCAAGATGCTTTCAACTGAAACATGATTCAAAACAAAATGGCTTACAAAATTATCTCACCTAGCAAAGAAGAATTATCTCACCTAGCAAAATGTCCAGAGGCAGTGTTTCTAAGGTTAATCAATTCAGTGGTTCACATCACCAAGAAATCCAGTTCTTTTCATCTTTCTCCTTCCCATTACCCCCATTCTTGGAGTTACCTTTATTTTCTCCCAGGTTTGACTCTGCATAATGAATGATGGCCACACCAGCTTCATGGCCTTCCACATCCATCTCCAAACACAAGAGAATATGTCCCTTTTGGACATAAATTCCCTTCTAGACAATTCTCCGGAGGTCTCCCAGATTTTTCCTTATGAGCCACTGCCCAGAAGTGTATAATATGCATCCTCTGAGCAATCACTCTCAAGAAGAATTGAATTACCATAGTTTGCTTACTAATCAAAATTTCTCCCTGAATCAACATCTTAAAAAAAAAAAACCTAGAAAAAAAGAAGAAATGCAAGATAACTACAGAATAGGCAATTAAAATGTCTTCCATTTGGAATATATCTGTACAATAAAAAAGCTATTTAAATAAAGTGAGATAATACAGATAAAAGTAATCCATATCTCAATTGATATGTCATATATCAATTTTAATCCCCAGTATTTTTACTAGTTATATTTATGAGCTAAATTTACCGTATTTGGTCATGACATTTTAAGTTCAAAAGGTAAACAATGCACATTTGTTGTAGATATATTAAGACAGATAAGATGATACGATGCTAAAAGTCTTCCAAAATTCTACCAAGTGAAGAAAAAATTAATGTTTAAATATACATACCTTCAAAATTTTCTCTGTGCTAAGTGCATTACATATATTTTACACAAATAGTGCAATTATAGCCAGCTATTCCACTTAAATTAATTTACCAATATTTAAATAGATTTACATGACAATTTTTAATGGCTGAATAGAATCTACATTTATTTAAGTTACTTTTCTTTTCAAAATAATTGACATTTGGCACAATGTAGACAAGAAAATGTGCTGTGAATGTTAAATGCAATACTGAAGAAATTGTAAAAAGATTCTGAGAATTAGGGGAATAAGCAGAGTTAAATTTATAGCCTGTCAAGGGCTTTTTGTCTCCATACACACCAATGTTCTGTAAATGCCTGACTAGCTTTTGGTGACATACCAAAGGCACTGGACTTTTCTTTTACCTCAGCCCAACATTTATTCTCAAGTGGTTAGAAGTTTTATTTCTCTTTTATTATTCTCTACTGAATTCTGCAAGACTCAACCATGTTTCTTGACATACACTACTGCGATTATTACAGCTGTTTTTTACTAAAGGATGTAATGAGTATATTTAGGGAGAAAAAGGGTGTTCATAAAAATCCAGCTTAATGATTGGTTTCCAAAGTTTTCTTTTCAATTAAGAAAATTAAAGAATAAACTACATAGAATTTATAATATACTCCATAGTGCATTTTTTTTTAGGGATCCTGTGAGAACAACCTAAATGATCTTGTACATTGCCAGGGTAGAGAAGCTACAAAAAGAGGGTTCAGATACTAATTTTGCCACTGTCTCAACATGCTAAGATACAGAACTCACATTCAGTGAAGGTCCAGAAGATACAAATTAGCTTTTCCTTTAAAGTCAACTCCTTATGTACCACACTTCCAAATACTACTTTTACTACTCAATAAATATCAGCCCCAGTAATACCCAAGAATTTGCAGTATTTTCTATGAAGTCACATATATTCCTGAGCATTTTCCTTAGCATATATCAGTATTCTCAAATAACTAGAACAAACGCTAATATTTTAGCTCCTAAATATTAGCAGCTGAAAATAATGTTTGAGGCAGTTTTTTTTTTGGTACCAGGGGGACTGAACTCAGGACCCTGCACTTGCAGGCATGATGCCACTGAGCTAAATCCCTGGCCCTGGGGCAGTTTTAATAGTCCTTAAAATGCAGATGGGGTTACACATGTCCACATTAGATAAAAATAACAAGAAGGCAAATTAAAGTAGAAGCTGCTTATATGATTAGAAAAATTGCTTGATATCTTTAATAATTCAAAATCTGTAATGAATTGCTGTGAAAAATAACCCAAATATTGAAGACTAGTTGGGAGGCAGGGCTGCTAGTAGGGGGTGTAAACTGGTACAGACTACCTGGAGAGTAGTATGGCAAGGTCATGGAAAGCTAAGAGTGCACATACCTAACAATGTAGAAATTCTCCCCTATTCATAGATCCTAGAGAAAATCTTACCATGATATATTAGTTATCTATTGCTGTGTAACAAATTACTTACAACTGAGTGGTTTAAATTTATCACCTCCAGTTTCTGATGGGTCATAAGGTAGCTCTGGCTCAGAGGTCTCAGGTTGCAGTCAAAATGTTGGCTGGGGCTTCAGTCACCTGAACATTGGATGTGGGCTGAAAGATCCACTTCTAAGATGCTTCAGTAATAGCTGGCAAGTTGGTGCTAGCTACTGGCCACTCCACAGGGCTGGTAGGATGTCTTTACACTATAGTGTTTGGCTTTACTGGAGTAGGTAATCCAAGAGAACAAGGTGTAAGCAACAATGTATTTTACATGAGCTTAGCCTAGGAATTTGTATGCCATCACTACCATATAATGTTAGTCAAACACTGATACAGTGTAGGAATGTTTTAAATAAGGGCATAAACTCAGAATGCAGGGAACACTTGGGGTAACCCTGGAAAATGGGTTGATAGCAAGGCTCATGTATTACAGTAGTCATAGGAGCATTATTTACAGGGACAGAGTTGCAAGGACACTTAGGTTTTCATTTCTACAGAAATTTGTAAGTAAAATGTGGTATTCCCCATGATGAAATATCCTGCAACAATCAAAAGAAATATATTTTTTTCAACTCAGAAACAGAAACAATAAAAGAGTAAGATTTATAGCATAATGCAAGTGAAGTTAAAACAAAACAAAACAACAACATTGTGTAGACCTAGGATAGTGGTACTGTATGCCTGTAACCCCAGCATCTACCAGGCTGAGGTAGGAGGATTGTAAGATCAAGTCCAGCTTGGGCTACATAGTAAGTTTGAGGCCTTACTAGACTACATAGCAAGATCCTGTAAAAAGCAAACAAACAAACATGCACACAACCAAAAACCAAAAACAAGATAGAATATTTCACTATGTATACATTTTTTTCACCCTATATATTTCACATATTGTTAAATACAGCACATATAAGTTTGGCTAGAGGACTGGGGATTTAGCTCAGTGATTCAGACACCTGCCTTGTAAGCACAAGGGCCTGAGTTCAATTCCCGGTACCAAAAAAAAAAAAAAAAAAAAAAAAAAGTTTGGCTAGAAAAGCATATTAAAAGTGGTTATTGGGCTGGGGATTTAGCTGAGTGGTTCTGCTGCCTGCTTTGTAAGCACAAGGTCCCGAGTTTGATCCCTGGTACCAAAAAAAAAAAAAAAAAAAAGAATATAAGTGGTTATTTATGTTAGAGAAAGGAAAAGAAATAAGAAATAAGAGAGGGGCTTTGTAAGAACAATGTGAAAAGTATGCCATGAATTGAGGATAGGAACTATTTGTATTACTTAGTTGAGGTTTAAGAAAAAAGTTTTTCTCAAGAGTTGGGATGGGCCCAAAGATGTCTAAGAGATTTTATTAAAGCAAGATTTCTTAGCAGATAAAGTTCTACTCATTTCTTCATGTGTATTAGGAGTCTTATCCCTGTGAGAGGGAAATTTCAGTTCTATTAAAATATCTCCCTCATCCGCTAATTGCACTGAAGTTCTTTAACAGAACAAAAACATCTTCCATTTTTCAAATGGAGTTATTTAAAATGCAAACAATGTTTAGAGAAATAGTCTACAAACTGAATTTACAATAAGAAGCAAATTATTCACATTAGATTTCCTTGTTGAGGACATATTTAATGGGACAAACCTAAAGGAATAGGATTTTGAATTACTTGAAAGGTTATGGGGATACAGGAGACTAAAAAAGGTTCATAGAGAGGCATCTCAAAATTCCAGGGACAGATTAGATCCTTCGTAATTCTGATTAAAATTAGTGCTTTTATCAAATTGTGTTTTGAGGTTGAAACATGAAAAATATTATCTTGTATTTATAGTAATTGATTTATTTTTAATGTAAGGTGAACCTATATATTTTCACTAGTTTAATTTTCCCTGTGGTTAACAGTTTGATAAATATTAGTTTACTGGTTATGTATTGTTTCAAATTGATGATTATGTCCTGCTTGAACGGTAGTGGATTTCTTGATTAATGAAATTTGACTATTCATTACTTGAATGATAATCTAGCTAAACTTGAAGGTAGACTATTTTTTAAAAAATATAACAATGTATATTTAGAACTTAATGGACAAGGTTCAAATTAAAGCTTGAGTTACCTTATAGTATGCCATAATTCCATGATTTTAGAGGGTTAGGATAGCTTTTTATGTTTGAGAAGAATGGTGATATTGATTTTATTGAGCATAAGCCCAGTCCTTGGCACTGTGAGTGCACTGAGTCATTTGCCTAACAAGAGACCCACATAGGTGTGCTAACCTCTGCCCCCTAATTGCAGCCCTTTTGCTTCTTCAACAGCTGCCTCTGCTGAGCTATAATGAGGATACTGGGCCAAAGGCGTCAATTTTTATCAAGCTTTCCCTTTTTTTCAGAAGTATCCTATTTATTTTTAAAAGAAAATTGTTAGTCTTGGAAAATTGTTTTTGTGAGTGTATTTTCTCATTTATAAGATCACAGACACCAGGCATGTTATTATCAAGCCCCCAAATATACTAATAAAAACTAACATAAGCATGTATCATCCATAAGACAAAAAACTCTAATGAAGAAAAATCCTCATGCAGCATCTGACAGTTCTATAAAAATAACAACCAGACACATTCCTCACAGTGCTACCTTGTTCTCTGCTCTATGTGGCTATTTTTGATACAGCTCCCTTAAAGTACAGCACAATATTTGCTTAATTTAGACATATTTATATAACACCTGATTTTCATTTATGTCTTCACAAAGTATTCAGGAAGTCTGGAAAATATTATTGGTTTTGAAACATTTTTAAAGTGAGAAATATTTTCTTCAAAACTTTTCAATTCTCCCTTTAATATTAAAAGGAGTGGACCGGATTGCTGGCCGGGGATATAGCTCAGTTTTAGATCACTTGCCTAGTATTTTTGAGGCCTTGGGGTCAATCTGCATTACTAAAACCAAACGAGTAACTGGAATTATCTAATATCCAATTCACAAAGCTATAAGCTCATGAAGACAGGCTTGTATTGTTCACCAGTGATTTTTGGCAGAAGGCCAAGAAAGGATTAATGTGTACTTCTTGAATTGACTGAATTTATATTTCATTATTTATTAGGCTAATTTATATGATTATTTATTAAACTCATTTAAATTATTGGTTTTTCTTACTGACAACTGGGTTATATGTCTAACAATACGGTTCTCATATAAGGACAAGACCTTAAAAATGTGTTCCAGTGGGCCGGGGATTTAGCTCAGTGGTTCCACCGCCTGCCTCGCAAGCACAAGGACCCAAGTTTGATCACCGGT
>NW_022900938.1:34693186-34694280 GCF_012274545.1 Fukomys damarensis | reverse complement strand
AAAAGTATTTAACTAGGCATGGTGGCACATGCCAATAATTCTAGCACTATAGGAGGTTGAGGCAAGAGGACTATAAGTTCAAGGCCAATGTGGGCAACTTAGTGATTTAACAAGGCTGTATCTCAAAAATAAAAATTAAAGGGCTGGAGATATAGCTCAGTGTGAAGGATCTGGGTTCAGTCCCCAGTGCTGAAAAACAAAATCAGTATTCCAATATTTTCACATTGGAAAATGTGAAATATGAAAACGAGTCCAGAGAAGTTTTTCAGCTTAGCGACTTTACTTAAGCCATCAGTTACCTCCTAGCTCAGAGCTATTGAACCACATTCACACCCTGCTCTTCATTTAGGAATCTAAAATCAAATATAAGATAACTGAATTTTAAAAAGAATGTGTTTTCAGGTTCATTAAGAAAAACTAAAAAACTAATTTGTAAAAGTCTTTTATTGTATCCGTGCCACACATAGTAGTGAAAAATAACACTCCTAAAAAAGAATGCTACCTTTTCCACAACATTTTATTTTAAATAAAACTTCCAAGTACTCTTACATAGGTACAAAAAAAATTCTGATCTATTTGCCTCCAACAGGCCGCCACAACACACAGTAGATAAAACACAGTGGTTACAAATGTCTTTTAAATTTATTTCTGAGGCAAGGCAAATGGGAGGGAAATGTCTCTATGAAAAAATACTGTGTGTGTAGGAAATTGTCACGATTTTATTCCACATGGATACAAATGATTATACTTTAATTTAGGTCCTGGTGGCTTAAAATTATATAACAAAATAGAAAAATGGAAAACTAATATCCCCTACACCCTGTTTCAAAGGCAGGCACTACCAAGATTAAGGAGACGCCACAGTGTTGGTAGAGGATAATTACTGTACAAGCTCTATAGCTGTAATTACCTTCAGACTAAAATAAAATGCTACAGTCCTTCTAAGGCATAAACAATAATGTCTGCAAACAATATATACACATAGTACATATTTAAAACAAGACTTAATATAAACAATAATGAACAGTATATACATGTCAATTTTTTCACTGTCTTGAAATACAATTTAACTACACAAGTTATGCAGCAACATA
>NW_022900938.1:34691086-34692597 GCF_012274545.1 Fukomys damarensis | reverse complement strand
ATATATATATATATATATATATGTACTTGAAACTCTACAGTAAAGTTTATTTTTGGTGCCTTTATAGCACATCAGTGTAAACAGTTTAACTTGGCTTTGTTTTATATTTTAAAACATTCCTTGTTGTATTTTCAAGATTTAAAGCAATTTTCTAGTTCTTCCTTTTCACAGAAAACGAAGATTCTGGATGTGGTTTAATCATAAATAATTCATAAAATTAAATACATTCACTAAAAAATAAACTACAAAGTAAAAAAATGAAAAATAGATATTTATTGAGAGGGAAAGGAAAACCATTTCCCACATTAGAGCTCTGGTGTTGAATATTCAGTGCGATTTGATATATTTTAATTGCTATTGCACTATAACACCCTTTCCTCTGAAAATTCTTTGGGTGTGCTTCCCTGTTCTACCTAAATTAGCTGATAAATCACACAAACCAATAACCAAGGGTCTTGGTTGTCATAGGAGTGGAGCCTTTAAAAATGGTATCATTCTTCTGATACATTTGATACTTATTTTAAGAAAAAAAAGTCATTATGTATGTGCCTTGCACGTTTATGTAAATACAGTTCACATTGCTGGTCTCATTTGTCCTTGTTTAAAGGAAAAAAAAGATTATTATAACTTCAGCTCACTTTGAAAGTATCTGTCCACTTTTTTTCAAAATACTTCCTCATACTGTGGCCAGCTCGGCCTATATCAGAATCATCTTCATTAAATGTTTCACAGTTGTCAAAAACGAGCCTGACATCTACAGCAAAGGTTTCAAGGTTTGGGTATCTGAAAGAAAACATACAATTAGAGATTGGTTTCATTGGTTTTGTTTTGTAAACAAATGAAGAGGTAATAAAAGGTAAAATAAAATGTAAAGCTTATTAGGCTAACTATATGTAAACTGATATAAAATATATATATTCTTTCATGAATTTAACATTTAAAACATTTTTACATGTTTTGTGTTCTGAACCATACTGAATTTAAAGGCAGGTTAAATGGAACAACAAATTTCCCTGATGATTAAGATATTTCAACTAGTTGGCATTTCCTCTATACCCCATTTCCCATTTGACCTGTATCACAATTCCATTACAGGAGTCCTCTTATTTGACTAATTTATTAACTCGGCTGACCAATGCTATCATTTGCATACCCAAGTATCCACATGCAACAGTGTTCAGGTGTAGTCAAAATAATGTAAATGCATGTTTTGTACTATAAAAATTACACTTTTCTACTAGCTTATATATATATCCTAGGATATGCCCCTCTGTTATATCTTCCGCATTTTCTTCTCCTTTAAATATAATCTTTTGCTGAAGTATAATATTAGGTGGGGAATTCCAGAAAAAGAGGGAAGGGGAGGGTGAGTGAGTGACACCATAACTTCTATTACAGTATACTGTCATAATTGCTCTATCTTTATTGGTTGTTGTTAATCTCTTACTATGTCTAATATTTAAAAGTTAAATTTTATCATAGATGTGTATGTACAGAACAAAAACTATATA
>NW_022900938.1:34621968-34690687 GCF_012274545.1 Fukomys damarensis | reverse complement strand
ATATGTATATATATATATATGTTTGGTACTATAGTATTATCCATGGTTTGTAGAACTTCGAAATGTATTTCCTCCAAATAAGGAAATACTGACTGTATGACAACAATCAAAGAAAAGCATGTACTCCTTTTACCAGAGGTAACATTATTAGGGACAGCCTTTCAAGAAAGAAGTCTTGTGGTTTCAGTGCTTTTCTGGTAGGATAAGCCCAAGTTTTTCTCTGCAAGAACACTGAGATGAGAACAGAAGAGTAAATTAATTTGTTTAAACTAGTAAGAAAGGAGAGGTCATTTCAACCCAACTCAAGCAATTTTATACATTTTGAGAGAAGGCTTTTTGAAACTCAAATTTTAAATTAATTATAACTACAACGAACTGGATACTAAAACAATAACTAGCAGAAATAGCCCACAAGATACTGAAGCTCTCTGCAATCTCGTGAAAGAGGATTTCTATTTCTTTGATGAAATACTTTGTACAGCTTTTCACTCTACCTAATATGTGTAATACTGAAAGAAACAAAATTTTTCTATCTCTGAAAGGCTTATGAAGATTTAAGCCAGCCCTTATACAAACTCATGATCCTTTCCTGGGAATTACTTACTTTTTATTGAGATGAAATTCATAAAACATAAAATTAGCCTTTTTTTGGGGGGGGGTACCGGGGATTGAACTTGGGTCCTTGCTCTTGCCAGACAGGCAGTGGAACTACTGAGCTAAATCCCTGGCCTAAAATTAGCCATTTTAAAGTGGATATTCAGTGGTATTTAAGAATCATGCCATTACTTCTAAAGTGTAAATGAGGATCACAATGTATAACAGATAATGTAAAATAGGAAAAAAAAGGTGCAAAGGGGAAGAGGAAAGGGAAGTAGGACGGGTAGGGGAAAGGAAAAAATATGAGAACAGAAACAAAGTCTTAAATAGGGAAGGGTGGAGGGGTTGAAGGGAGGGCAGGAGAATGGGGAAAAAATAAGAACCAAGATATATTATGTAAAGGTAAAAATTTGCAGTGATGAATGCCATCAATTGTTTGCCTAAATACACCAATAAACTTAATGAATTAAACAACAACAACAACAACAACAAAACCTACTGTCGTCACCACTCCAAAAGGAAACCTTACATTCATTAAGCAGTTATTCTCCATTTCTCCCTTCCCTCAGCCCTTGGCAAGCACCAATCTACAGGTTGCTAGAGATTTACCTAATCTTCATATTTCATATCAATGAAACTCATTCAGTATGTGTGGGAATTATTTTCAAAACATTTTAAAGTTATTTTGAGGACTATTCCTCTTTTCATATTGTTCCTTAAAATAAGAAAAGGTTAATGCAGATAAGGATCCAGAGGGAATTTTAGATGAAAACAATATAACATTCAAACCTGTGCCTTTCATTTGTAGGATGGAAAAACTAATGGGACTCAGACTCATTAAAGTAGTTCATTCCTTCTTGTTCTATAAACATAGACTAGAAGCTTGAAATATTATTTGTAAGGTTTGGTTCCAAGTCAATAATCTGGGTTTATTCAAACACCTCTAAGTCAGAGGAGCCCAAATTCACTGGATTTTGCTTCCTGCACAGTTGGCTTCATGCACAGGATTATACAGTATTTTTCCTCTCTCTGCCTCCTCTTCTGTGACCATTCACCAGGTCTCATTCTCAAAGGGAGCTCTGATTTTGTAGCCTTTTTGGTTATTCATTGTTAACTTCTAAGCCTGTATGTTTTGAGGATTTTGAGTTTAAGTTTCTTACTCTGTCCACAAATTGGAAGATTGCTGAAATCAAAGTTAAGAGTTAAACACTGGGAAAGTTTATGTGTAGGCCTGTGGCCATGTTAATTATAAATTCTGGTGTAATACCTTTAGATATCTGCCTTTAAAAAAATTTATTGGAACACGTTTCCAGTACATAATGATTACATTCCTCTTGGGAGGTGGTACACGTACATAGCATATCTTAATTCTTTTTTTGTTCCCTTCCCCTCTCTCTCCCTCTCCCCTCCCTTCATCTCTTGGTTGCCCTCCCCACCCCTCCCTTGCAAAAGATCTGTGTCCTTATTTACTATTATGTATCTTTTATTTTCTTTATTTATATTCTGGGTTTCTCAGAGAAGTGAAACTATGCAATATTTAAGCTTATGAGCCTGATCTATTTCACTTAACAATATAGTCTTCTCAAAGGGCATCCATTTTCCTATGAATGACTAAGTTTATCCTTATTTATGGCAGAGTATACTCTAATGTTTATAAGTACATTTTCTTTATGCATTCATCTGTTAAAGGTTATATATATATATTTATGCTGCTTTCAAGGTTTAATTATTATGAATTGTGCTGTTATAAAGATGGAAGGCATTTGCTTTTTTGACAGAAAAAGCAGAAGAGGTAGTTCATATCTAAACAACAGCTTCTGCTCTTAGGTTCACATTAGAACCTAAAGTTTGTATGGTTTTCAATGTTTCCTGTATTGGGGCAGGTCCTTTCTGTAATTATAAAACCAAACCAAACCAAACCAAAAATAAGAAAAATAAAGAAAGATCCTTTGAAAGACAGTTATTTAAGCCTCCAGAGAAATAAATTACTGAAGTCATCTGGTCAATCTAGTAAATTTTTTGATATAGATCTGAGGAATATTGACCATTATGAGATAAGTTCAAATGAAAATAAGTCATAAAAAAGAAAATAAGCCATAAATAGAAATTGAATAAGTCATAAAGCAACCTGTAAGTCACCAAAATAAAAATACCCAGGAAATGCCCAAAAATACTTACAAAAAGCTAAATGAAATATGGTATAGTAACAATAGCAAAACAATATATAATTAAACATATATTATAGGGTTATTAGTTCAATGTAATTTTTTACATAATGTTTTGGGACCCAGAAGTAATGAGCATAGTTTGCTTTGAGCTATGTTGGAATGTGGGAATAAAGAAGCAGTGGGAGAATGGAGAGGAGATTTTGGCCATTCTCGTGTGAAATGCCTTGTGTAGGTTTGTTTCACAAGAGAACATTCTTGTACCTCCAAAGTAGAATGCTGCTCTGATGCTCTGTAGTGGCTGTTATTCTCTGGCAGGAGTATGAGGTAAAGAAATATCATTAAATGTGGCCAGGAAGTCACTTTACTCTTGAGGTAGGATCACAAGCAGAACAAGGTAAATGGAACAAGTAAGTTTGTTTCCATGTGCAAAAAGTGGAGTTTTAGTATTACCCAACAACTCATAATGAAACTTAGTTTTTAAAATTTCCAATAATCCTTTTCATTCAATAATCTAAAAATACTAGAGTCAATTTTGTTAAATCCTCATCAAGTGGTGTCAATATTCTATATTACTCATTTGAGAGGATCCCTAGGCACTTTTCCTTACTCCCTCCAGGTCAGGATTTGATGCTGTTCTCACGTCATACTACTTTTTAATTTCTTCAATGATTTTAATTGAGTCGTCTCCTGTACCTCACCACCCTAACCTAACACACAACATATACAACCCTCTCCACATGTGTCTTTGGTCTTAATTAATATGTCTTTGGTTCACTAGAAAAGTGCCTGGTATATACCAGGCATTCAAAATATTAATTGAACTGAAATGATTTACTTACTGTCCATTACTTAGTTTCTCTCTAATTGTGGAAAAATCCATAGGTTTCTTAATAACTTTCTTATAACCAGGTACAAGTTTCAAGTTTACAGGAAGTAGAAAGGGCCATGCATCCTCATGAGTTTCCATTTCAGTCAGGATCAAACTAAAGAGAAAATGTTTTAAATAAGTATTTATACTTAAGCATTTTCTGTTTTATTAAAAATCAGCTTTCATGTAAAAACTCAATGAATATGTATTTTCAAAGATAAAAGAATATATTTATATTTTTCTTTTTAGAAAAATTGTCAAAAAGTAATATGGTAAATTTAATATGGTAAATGGGATGTTATTTAGTATATAAAAATTGAAACAATACCTGCAAAGAGTTAAGTCCTTAGAGTCATCTCTTTTAGGTTTTTTAACAGAAGTGAAACTTTCTTGTTTTGATATGTTGATAGAAGTGTTTTCTTCCATTTTTCTTTTTTTGAGATCTTTGTTTCCTCTTTTTAATGAACTACTGGTAGATGCAGAGTCTTCATCTTCAGTATCCCCTGTTAATGTTACTTTTTTGCCTTTCTTTGACTCATTAGTCTTTTTGCTTTTGACATGAAGCTTTTTGATTTTTATAGTCTGACCACTTGCCTTTAAATTAAAAAAAAAGTAAGTGAGGTATAACAAAATAACCTTCTACTATTTTAAACTGGGAAAGTTTGACAAGACAAAAAGAACTATTAACTTTGATTTAGGTTGATAATTCTATTATTTTCACAAAAGATGTGTGAATTTCTTCTATAACATAAAGCTAAAACCTAGTAATGGGATGAAATGTTTATCTTAAGAATTCTTAAAAACTTGCTGGGCATGGTGACACACGCCTGTAATTCCAGTACTCAGGAGGTTGAGACAAGAAGAGTGCTGTAAGTTTGAGGCCAGCCTGGCTACACAGTGAATTCAAGGCCAGCCTGAACTACATAGCAAGACCCTGTCTCAAAAAAACAAAAAGAATTAACAAAATGTGAAGATGTTGATCTATCTTTGATACTAAAGAACTTATAACCAGTACTCCTTTAGTCTAGGTCACTAAAGAGAATATTAAAGAACAAAAGAATTCTCTTTTAGAGCATAACATAAATAAAATAATTAATAAGAAAACTGAATATATAATAAAAAGCTAGACCAAAACATGAAGAACAGATCAAGTATCAAATAGAAAAAGTGATTTTAAAATGATCAAATCTATTAGAAATTTATCTTTTTTTTTTCCTGGATAAAGAATAAAAGGTATCTGTAATAAGGATAGAGTGCTGCAAACTTTTGTTTTAAAGCAATGGTGAAAGATGAGAAAAACAACTCTGTTTTTGAGGAAAAGAATATGGAAATAAAAGGAATAAATACAGCATACTTGGGATCAAAGGATATGAATTCCAGCTATGGTTGTTACTAACTAGCTATGTAACTTTGAGCAAAAAATATCTAGAGGTATTGTTTCCTTATTTGTAAATTAAGATGAGCTACGTACTTCCTGACGTTGCTCTAGTGCTATAATTATATGATTTAAAAAATATCTTAATGTGTTCAATCTACCACAAAATTAAAGCAGCATAATGGGGATCCTCCGCCTTGACATTAAAAATATGGAAATAAGTATTTTTTCCAGAGTTAAATGTAGTAACAAATATAACATTACAAAAAAGATATAAAGTCAGTAGCAATGTATAGTTTTTGTTTTGATTTCCGAATATGATACATTCCATAATTTTTGAGAAAAGTACTACTCCTTTACCCTGATCCAACACTTTTTTCCATATCATATCAAAGAACTGCTACTTATATTTGACTACTTAGTTAATTTTAACTTTGCTCCACTTAGTTTATTGCTAGTCACTAATATCTTATTGTTTTTAGTTTTCATATTATTCTGAGCTTTTACCACCCTGAAACCATTTAAAAAGAATGCTTAATATAGTTGAAGAAAAATTTCACGATGATTAAATTAGATGGAATAGTTATGCTATTTAATAAGAGTAACATTTCATCAACAATACAACAAAACATCTAGTTTCTGTTTGAGGTAAAATATCACTTGGGATCATTTTTTAACAAATTAATAATGTATAGAAATATATAAAGTTGAAATCACAGAATAATAAGACTTTTGCTATGTTTCAAAAATGACAGTAGAATATCTCTAAATTTCTTTAATAAATGATGCTATTAGCTTATCTCATTAGATATACAGTTGCTGTGAAAGCAAGCTTTTAAACATTTATTCTGTAACTTGATTATTTTGTTTTTGGACACAGACCAGTCCCTCTTCCTTTCTTGTTAAAACCCAAATTCAAAGGAGAACTTTAGTGAGTCTTAAGCAGAATACACCAGATCATGTACTCAGTAGTGCAGTATCTGTTTGTTTTGTTTTGTTTTGGGTTTCTTGAGACAGGCTCTCATTATGTAGTTCAGGCTGTCCTCTAAGCTACTATGCAACCCAGGCTGGACTTGAACTTGCAGTGATCCTCCTGCCTTAGTCTCCTGAGTGCTGGGATACAGGTGTGTCCCACCATGCCTGGCTTGTTATATATTTTTAAAAATTAATTTTATTGGGGGGCCAGGGATTTAGCTCAGCGGTTCGGTGGCCTGCCTTGCAAGCGCAAGGACCTGAGTTCAACCCCGGGTACCAAAAAAAAAAAAATTAATTTTATTGGGGGGCCAGGGATTTAGCTCAGCGGTTCGGTGGCCTGCCTTGCAAGCGCAAGGACCTGAGTTCAACCCCGGGTACCAAAAAAAAAAAAATTAATTTTATTGGTACACTTTTGGCATATATAATGGTCACATTATATATTATAAGTCCTGAACTAGGAGCTAATAGGCTGTATATAGTCTGTAGAATGTGCTACTTGGCTCATATAATGCTGGTAAAAAATTCTGAATTTGTTTCTAACATGTAATATCTGGGAGGACATGGGTAGAAATCCATAATCCTTATTTCTAGAAGATCTTAGAAGATCGAGCTCATATTCCTACATGACAAAAAATGGATGTCTTGAGTGATGATCACATTTAAATGAGTCAATGACACTGCCTCATTACCCATGGCAAACTCTTATTATTGGTATGGCTTTTATAAGTACTGGAGTTTGACAGTTACAGTATGTGAGTTTGTGTAGACATATGCACATAATGTCCTTTAATTCTGTGATCCTGTGATCATATGCATACATATATCAACACATAAACACAGATATTTGAAAAATATTTATAATTATGATGATGTTTTAGAAATGGTCATTTGAAAACAAGATGTAAATATATTTGTGGGTCAGTATTTGTAATTATGAATTAAATTGGAAGATATTTTTTTAAAAAGGTATTTTTAAGATCTTTTTTTTTCCTGTTACTGGAGATTGAGCTATTTGTAAGATCTTAACTTATACTTATATCAAAATGTTTAGAATTTTTATGGTTGGAAGAATTGTAACATCTAGTTTGTTTCATTTAAACAAACAACAACAATAACAAAAAATCCAGAGGCTTAGAAAGCTTCATACATTTCAAAGGACTAGGATAAAAATCATATGTCTCTAACTTCACTCTAAATGATAAGACAGCTAGAATTCTAATCTAAGCAAACTTACTGAAAACAACACCTCCAGGGGCCTACCAGGTGATACCTCTAAGACTTCACACATTGAACTATTAGTAGCTCATAATTATTAAAGAAACTTTCTATAACTTGGCAGTTATAAAGCTAGCAGAAAATTTACATACAACCAGTAAAGATTATTATTAAACTACATTTGACTGTATATGACAGATCAAGTGATAAGAAATAAAAAATAACTTTTCGTTAATATGATACCATGCGGGACCATTTGCAATATGTAGTCTAAAATAAAACAGTAAAGTATAAATATAAACATTTCATATTTCACAAAAGTCTAAAGTTATAAAAACTTTCATATATATGACCCTAATTTGAGCCTCACAAATTTCCATACACTGGATATGATTCCATTTTATAGACAACGATTATTCCTGAAAATGAGAAACTACTATAATTTACAGATTAAGAAGGCAAGGAAAGATAAAAAAAAAAAAAGGAAACTGATAAGGAATAAAAATGGAAGAAAACCGGGTGAGTATGGTACCCTAGAAGCCAAGCGAAAACCAGTTATTTCAAGTCTGTCACCTGTAACTGCCAGGTCAAATGAGCTAAGCATGGATCGCTAGATTATGTAATTCATTTGTGGCCATGATAAGAACAATTCCGCCTTTGTTTTTTTCAGAATTGGGGACTGAACTCAGGACCTTGCTCTTGTGAGGCAGGTGCAGTGCCACTGAACTAAATCTCCAGCCCAATAAGGACAATTCTGAAAAAGTTGTGGAGGTGCAGACATGACTAGAATGAGTCTAAGAGGGAATTGGAGGTATCTGCTAAAATAAAATATAGAAATTAGGAAGGACCAGAACAGAAAGCTTTCTAAGTTTTTTTTATAGTGAAAGAGAGGGAGAGAAAGTGGGTCAAGTAAATGAGGCCAGAAGGCTGCTGTTTAGTTTTAAGATGGGAGAAATGCCTTTTCAGTAGGCTGATGAGAGGAACCTTGGGGAGAAGGAGAGAGAAACTAATGATTTCTAGAAAGGAGAACTAGTGGAGTAATATTCTAAAGAGGTAATATTGTAAAAGGGGATGAGATCTGAAGTATACAAGCAATAAAACTGGCTTAGGAGCACAGAAGCTCACACAAATAGGACACAAGATAAGCATGTAAGCCAAAGATACAGAAGGGTAATAGATATGGTGTATGTTCTTTTGATAATTTTTTTTATGGCTTCCATTTTCTCAATGGGATAAGAGTAAGATCATTAGTTGAGAATAAGGATGGAGGGGACAGAATGGGAGAAAATCATCAGACATTATTAAAGGTCTGATTAACACTTTGATGCAAAAGCCTGGGTATTTTCTGCAACCACAGTGAGATGCAAAGGCATAGGTGCTGGAGAAGACTGAGTAACCGGGAAGATGGCTCTATAGAGTGATGAGAGGTAAAGGAGCTGATATTGAATGCAATGATAATAATATAGGATAATGAAATAAGACAGATTAGGTAGAAGGAAATGATAGAAAAGGAAGAGAAACAGGGAAAAGGTCATACGATAAATGATAAATGAATTGAAGTCATATTGATATCAAAGCATTGTTGGAGTGACTACAATGAGTTCAAGAGTGAACTGGAGGTACAGTATTTGGCTAAGATCAAATGTAAAAATTATGAGTGAACTGAAAAGAAAGGAGGCAGTACACAAATACAGTAGAAGTGTACACTTGAGTTTATAAAGATATGGTAGTTCTGGTAATGATTAGGTCAGGAGCTTAAACTTGGGAGTTTCTGAATTAGGGAATGCTTGGCAAAGAGTCTGACCTAAACATATGCTGATCTTTACATACTTTTTACACCTTACCTTTTAATTCCAAAACTCATTTCTATTTTATCATATTGTTTCTCTATTTAAATGAGAGCTCATAGGTTTCTATTTTAAATATAGCTGAAAAACAGCTTATTACCATACAACCTAACAATTCTATGAAAAACAGCTTATTACCATATAACCTAACAATTCTATATATACCCAAGAGAACCAAAAACATACATTCAAATATTTGTACATCAATGTTCATAGCATTATTCATAATAGCCAGAAGGTGCGAATAACTGAGATGTACATCAACTGATAAACAAAATATAGTAAATCTCTACATAAATGGAATATAATTTGACTATATAAAGGAAGTACTAAACTATACTAGAATATGTATGCATTTTATAAGCATTGTGCTAAGTAAAAGAAGTCAGACATTAAGTCTACATTTTATGTATTAAATTTGTTTTTCTTTTTGTTTTTTTGGTACTGGGGATTGAACTCGGGTCCTTGTGCTTGAGAGGCAGGCACCAGAACCACTAAGCTAAATCCCTGGCTATGTATTAAATTTGTACGCAAAGATCAAAGTAGACACATTCATAGAACATAGATTAATGGTTGCAAAAAGCTGGGGTCTGGGAATTAACTGCTAATAGCAGTTAAAAATGAGCATTATTTTGGGAGTTATGAAAATGCTCTGGAATTAGCTAGTGGTGATGGTAGTATGACTTTGTGAATACATTAGAAAATACTGAATTGTTAAAAAGGTGAAGTTTAGGGTCTGTGAATTATGTCTCAAAAATAGCAAAACAAATTGCTATAAAACTTAATTTTGATCTGGTAATTAAGTTTACATCTACATAAGTCTCACCTTAGCAATGCAAGCTGGACAAAACCAGTCCCCATCTGGTATAGTCGTAATCTTGGGTCTATGGCAGTAGGTATGACAGCCTTTGTCACAGCCATCACAAAGGAGAAGCAATTCTTCATTATCTCCTTTTCGGCAAATTTGGCAGTACTATAATACATGAAAAATCATTTAAAATTAAACCTTTGTTATGAATAATAGTTATTGGGATGTTAAAAGCACCAAAATTCCTGATTTATGTTAGTAATGAACATTCCACTTGCTAACAAATATACAATAGCCATACACATCTATGTATCTCTCGTTACACGGATATGGACCACATGATGGGGTGAGCAGTTCTTTGGGGGTAAATGCACATTTCAGGTACACTGCAAAAAAAACAAAGCTAGAGGTTGAATGCCTGCACACACTTCAGAAGCATGTATACATTAACATATGAAATAATTAACATGACAATAGAGCACATAAAGCAATGAATAGCTTTAATACATGGTGTTTTAAAAATGTTTCACTTTTTGCTTATCTTAGCATCCTCATGATATTCTGAGAAAGAAATAAGAGAGTACTTTTTAAGATCAAAATTAGGAAACTTGTATTAGTATTATAATTTGATCAAATTATCCATGTTTTTTGATTGACTGAAAGATGTGTCCAAACCAGGAAACCAAAAATGAATCCAAATCAAACATGTGCCACAAGTATAGGAAATGAATCACACTAATTAATTTCCAAGGAAAGAAACAGAATAAAGAATTTAAGAGATTATGATTTTTATATAACAATAAAATTATTTATCTTCTATTAAAAAGTCTTAATATTATAAAGAACTTTAAATCTGCAGAGAGAAGATTTTTTCCATTCATATGCATACTATATAACAAGTTTCACAAAAGGGAAGAAGAAAAGTTAAACAAGGAAAAAATATTCAAGATAGCTTTAAAATTGATAAGCACTAATATTTTTTGACATTTAGTTCATAATCCACTCAGAAAATGCCCTTAAAAAATGTCCTATAAGTATTTCAAAAGATGAAAACATTTAAACTGGAATTCATTTATACTAATTTAAAGTTAGGTGTAAAATCTTAAAAACAATAGTTGTTCAAAATTACTTTAATTTTTAATACATTATATCTTAGTTTGGGAAAGTCCAAAACAGACTTATTTAACACAATATATATATAAATGCCAAGAACCTTAACACACCACTAAAGTTAACAAATATCTATCAAATATGTTTACTAAATATGTAATATTAAAATTGGCATGCATATTGGAGCAAAGCAATAGAGTTTAACGTTCTAACAATATTTTGTGAACTTTTCTAATACCACATCACTAAATACCTTAACATGGTATTGACAAATTTGAGTTACATTTTTAAAACCTGTAAAAATATTCATTGAGAAATAATATTTAAAAGGTTATATTTAAATTCCTAAAAAATCAGATTCATAAACATAAGTAAATTTCTCAGTTCTTTTTAAATAGACAAAAAAATACTACAGTTTTTTTTTGGGGGGGGTACTGGGGATTGAACTCAGGACCTTGTGCTTGCCAGGCAGGAATTATGCTGATGAGCTAAATCCCTGGCTATACTGTTTTATATCATGCATTTATTGATTTATTTATGGTACTAGGGATCGAACTCAGGACCTTGCGCTTGTGAGGCAGGTGGTAGAACCACTAAGCTAAATCCCCAGCCCTATATCTTGCATTTATTATTTTAAAATAAAATTACCTTCTGATACTTTTAAAGAAAAGGTGAGAAATATTAAAGTCATAACATTTTTGAAAAGTTACAGTAATAGCTCATAATATGTTATAGCAAATGTATCAACATTTGGTTTTAATTCCTTTGCTAGCACAGTAAAAAAAGTGAGTGTTGCCTATTGTTTAACCTTAACAACATACATGTTGTGTGCAAAGAATTATCTGGAGGCAAACTGACAGCTCCTTCTTTCCTGGTAAGCTGGTCAATGGTCAACAGGATATTTCTGAAAGTACTGAGCACTTTAACATTTTGCTTGGATTTATCATTAGGATTTTGATAGGCACTGTTACCCCACTAATTAAGATTTACAAAGTGCTCATCAATTGTTGAATAAGAGACCTTGCCTTTTTTTTAAGGCAGCTTCATAACAAATAATGTACTTAATTAATAATAATATAAATAATTTATAGTGCTGGAGACTGAAGCATGACAGCTCTTTGCCACTAAACTACACCCCAACCTATAAATAATATATTATTAAACATTATTTAAATGAACATTGTGAAACTGTTAAAGGATGATAAATGCAAATTAATACCAAAGGTTAGGGATTTGCAAAAATTTTACAGAAAGCTTAAGGTTACAGAAAATAAATATACTAATATAAAAAAGGGTTTTGGTACAAGTTTTGGGTTTCTTTGTTTAGGTTTAACAACAAAACTGACTATATCGTCATAACTACCTTGGTATAGACAGTGGTATAATTTTACTTTGATGTAAAAGTCAATCATTTTTTATCACTATAGCGTAGAGTTCACTGAATATATTTGTCCAAAGTGATATTAAAACTCATTTAGTAATAATTTTTAGAAGAAAAATTATTTTTACCTGGTAAAAATGCTATCAGATGAACTCAACAATGCCTTAAAACATACTAAATTCTAATTCAGAGAAATAAAGGCCTAAATTTGAGCATATTATAAAAATTGCAAATTGAAATTCCACAAACATTTTAGGAAGAAACAAAAAAAACACAGAAAAAATTATTTTATAAATGGATAAAGCCTGAGAAGTTTAAGCATAGAGGTAAAAATGAGGGAACCAATGCCAAGTTATTTAAATCTCTTTGGTGACTATTTTAAGCAAAGAAATTCCACCTTTACCATTCATGAAAACAAATCTTTAATGTTTGAATTTTAAAGTAATTCAAAAGTAAATCATAAAGCATACATAATTAACAGATACTGCAGGGGATTTAGCTCAGTGGTTCCGCTGCCTGCCTCTCAAGCACAAAGACCCGAATTTGATCCCTGGTACCAAAAAACAAAACAAAAAAAACCAAAACATAATTAACAGATACTTTTATAAATGATATATAAAACAGGCAAGAGAGATATTTGTACATGATTTAAAATAAAAATTTCTGGAAATAATGAACTATTCTCTTCTTTTTAATACATAGCATTTGGGTCCTGGAACAAAGTAGAAGTTGACTGTATGATAATAACTAGTTGGGCATGTACAAAGAAAATGAAAACCATTTTTAAACATTAAAAGAAAGATAAAAGATCTCTTCATTGTCAACCATATCTGATGTGAATATATAAGTGCATAAAGTGGGAGCTCTCTATTTTGTATTTAAGTCATTTTAGTACTTTTTAACATTAAAAGAAATAAAAGTGATAGAAAAATAAGACATTCTGGGTATCCAATAATGTAGCAGGTGATGTTAGTAACTGGAATGCTTGTAAGAGTGAAAGGTCAACTGTTTCTCAGCCTTTTGGCTAAGATCAAGTGAAGAGTGAAAGGACCTTCAAAATATTTAGATTAACAACTATTATACCAGTAGAACATAGCAGACAACTTCAGTTAGAATTATAAGCAATACTCAAAGGAGACAGAAGCAAGATTTAAAAAAAAAAAAAAGACAATAAATTTGGTAGGTTCCTTTAAAAAAGCTCAAGGAAGAAAGTATTTGATTATACGGTATTTAAGAATTAAATTCTCAAGTAAAGCAAACATTATTGTGACAACAGGTAATGAATAATTAAGAAAGATCTGGAGGTTGGAAAAAACAGGACAAAGTAAATTAGTTATAGTATTTCTTAAATAAAAACACTTACAACTTTCATAATTGATTTTTCCCATGCTATTGATTTCTGTAATTGCTGAATGCACAGAGCTACCTGTGCAGCACTGCGAGCTTCTGATAATGCCCTTCTCCATACCCTGAGCCCTGGAGCAATATCCTCTTCAATTCTGCATTGAAATACAGAAAAATTAAGTAGGTCATGTCCATATTTATGGTTACTGAATGTGAAACAATCAACACACTGAAAGCCAAGCAATGACAAAAACATGTAACAGCCAATAAAGTATAAAGTTTAAGCAACTAAACTTGATGTAGTGCACAGACTGTGGCTACGTGCCTCAGAGCTTAGTCACAACCAGGTAAATGTAAGATCACTTTGCAGAATTATCAATGCACATAACAAAAAAAAAAAGTTTTTACAAAGCACCATGCAAAAAGCATGATCCATACGGATCACAGACATACAAGAAGATACATAGATAACAGGCAATAGAAAATAGGCTCCAATTAGCAAAGAAGCACAATAATTTTTCAAGTTAATCTCAATAACCTACCCGTCACCATCACCACTAACGGATGGTGCAGGAGCAGGGACAGTAACTGTGCCCACATTATCCAGTTTGATCTGAATGGTGGTACTTAAGGGGCTCTTCAGATACCTTCTTTCAATGTTCCGCTCCAAATCAGCCAGCCTGGTTACAGCTATATCTAGGGGGTTGTCACTCTTCCGTTCTAGTGCATGTGCACTGTTTTCTTCTTCGCCAGTAAGTTCTCCATCATGTTCCTTGCACAATTTAGTAAATGACTTATGTTCAAAATATACCAAGTCCTTCCTTTCTGATGCAGGCTCTGGACACATCCAACCCTATATATCAAGAGAACAGTGTTATTACGGTTTCTCCTTAAAATGCTAGATGGGTGCATCACCTTTACTGAAAATATAGCAGCAGTCCCTGGCTCAGGGATCTTTACTGAAGTTTTTTTTTTTTTCCAACTTTTTGTTTCCCAATGCTAGATTACAACAAGATCAACAAATTAAAAGAAGAAACAGTTGTAATAAAATATCAAAATTTGATATTATAAAAGGTATATTTAAAATCAGCAAAGTATTCTGGAAGATTTTAGATTAACATGCTATTTAATTTCAGAGGCTTATTTAAATGAAAGTTTTGGTGGCCTGAAGTTTGCCCTTCCTTTCTGTCTTCTTGCCTTATACTACTCTTCTTTTCAGGTTCTTATACTCAACATTTTTCTTTTGGCTGCAGAGACATTGTATAAGCTGCTACTATGTCTCTATAGCCTTTTCTTGTTCTTTACCTACTTAACTACACTCATTCTATAGATCTTACATTAAAATTCAGCTTAACACGAAAGCTTTCCCTGAGGGGAATCTTTCTTTCACCTGCTTCAGAAGGTAAGTTTCCTTAATATATGCTCTCATAGGACTGGATAGTGCTTCAGAGCCTTGTCATGGTTACAATTTTAGTATGACTATTTGATGAAGATCTTTCTACTTCTGAATTCTGTGAAAGCACAGACTACGTCTGCTTTTATTCATTTGCCTCAAGAAGAGTGAAGCAAATAATGGGCACTCAATACATATATCTTGATTGAATAAATTAATGGTGTTGTATTTTAGCTCGCTCGATCCTATGGCTCAAAATCCTTCAAAGATTCCCCACTGTCTAACAAAGTCTCAAATTTCAGTAGGGCATCCAAGTATCTCAATCTATCTTTCTTCTCATGTTCTTATTCTATGCTGCAGTCAAATTACATTGCTTGCTACTACTCTGCAAATATAAGCTTCCCCATGATGCTGGCTCATGCTGTGCCAACCTATTATGACATTTCCTTGGTTTCTGTCAAAATTTTACTTTATCCTCTTATATTCATTCTCAAAATCTACACAAAGTCTTTCCTAATCTCTTTTCTATCTCCATCATAAGCTTTCATTTTTAAATGCATGCATTACCCTGTACTTCTCTTTGATTTTTAGTGACTAGAATATATATCTACATTTTTGTCTGTTCTGTATCTATATCTAATGTTACTTTCCTATGACAGGGTAAGCTTTCTACATATAGGAACCACATTTTATCCAATTTTGTGGTGTCACCTCTCTGATATGGAACAGGTAGTTTGCAAATGCATATTAAATGAAAAATAGAATTACCTTTTTAAGATTAAAATCCTTTAGAAATTACTAGTTTATCCTGTATATTAGGATCAAGTCTCCCCCTCTTGCTCATAGAATGTCTATATCTGGAAAGGAAAGATGGTGTTGGGGATGTGGCTCATTGGTAGAGTGCTTGCCTAGAATGCACAAGGCAGAGATGATGAACCTTTGAGAGCTTTCAATGATACAAACAGCCCACTGTGGCCTGCATGCCATACATAGGTTTGCCACCTCTGGCTTAAGGTCTTGGGCAGGATGGAATCATGCACAGTACATTTAAGCACATAGGTACAGTCATGTCAAATAAAGCTCCTTCCATATTATGAAAGGGCTTTGAAATTGCTGAATAAAGGGAACCCTGCAAACATAGTATGTCTTGATTTCTGCAAGGCAACTGATAAAATAAAACAAAACAAAAACAACAACAGCAAAAGGCATGATTGCCATTAGAGAAACCTGGATGGTTGAAAACTATCAAAAATAGCAATTAACAGAACTTGGCACTTCAGAAAATGTCCTTAAGTGACCATGCCTAAAGCTCTATATTTGACTTGTTTTGTTAATGTTTATTACTCAGTTACTGTTGTAAATCATAGGTGACTTAAAAGTAGGAAGTTTAATATTCTGCATGACAGGACTAAGATAAAATTGGTTTCATAAGCTGAAAAGTAATGAGATTAAGAAAAATATAACGATGAATTTTAGCTTTGAAGTTTAAGCAACTAACCATAGAAATACCTCATGATACTGAAAAGTACTGTAAAAAAAAGGCTCAGTGATTTTTGTTACAGAGCATATGCAGTAAATCAATTGTATGACATAGATCTTACAATGGTGGTACAAATCCACTAGAAGCATAATGCTAGATGAGGGAAAATAAAAGTCATGAACACAGACATGTCTATGTACATTTATGGGTACAACCTTTTAAGGACATTGACATTGGTGCTTATTAAGAAGAAATCATGAACCCGTAAACTATTTCTGGGGACTAATAATTGAAGGAGTTAATTTATTTATAAAAGAGAAAATTTATGCAACCATTCTGGGAGGCTGAGGCAAGAGGATTGAGAGTTTAAGCATAGCTTAGGCAACTTAGCGATACAGCACATTTGTCTCAAAATAAAAATGTAAAACAAACAAACAAAAACTGAAAAGGAGACATAAGAGATATCTTTAGAGGAGCTATAAACAATTAGGCATTCTATATATTCTTAACACAGTGCTAGGAACTCAGATTTTCCAACAATATAAAAAAAAGAACTTAAAAATTTTAATATTAGCAAATATTAAAAATAGAAATGAATGTACCTAAGAAGACCAAGGCTAACTAGCCTTTCCACTGGCTAGACTCTCAGGCCAAACATACAGCTCTGTTTTATTTTTAAGAAAAAAACTGATCTTCTGAAGATATTTAAATGTTTTGTGATTATTTCCATCATTTTCCATCACTTGTGTTGTGTGACTCTTCAAATCTATTATAATTACCATTCAATTCTTATAATAATACAAAATAAATCAGTAATATTAACAGGATGTTAAAACATCACACTTAAATTAATGGCAAATTGCACTTAACATAGCAACTGAGGATAGAACAAAGAACATTTAAGTAGCCAGGAGTGTGACAAGGTCAACGCACCAAAATCTGTGTAGTTCACCAGGAAAACATTTTAAGCTGACACTCTGACTATATACATAATTTAAAAAACTTTTGATGATATGCTTTCCCAAGTAATGGTCTATTAGAATTGGCAAATTAGATGGAAAAAAGTTGGAAGAAAATGAAAACAACTAAACTAACAAGTAACAACTAACCAGGAGAGGACAAAATACAGACTGCAGAGAGCAGATGTAATAGTTTAGAAAGCAAAGTATACTACATTTAGTGTAGGAGCAAAACTTCACATTTCCTGAGGAAATCACTGTTTCATAGTTGGTCTTCATACTACTAATGATTCTGTGTTACCAATATAATTTAAGTTACATGCATTATTCTCAATTTAAGAAGAGAGTGAAATGTGTAACAAAGGAGATCCAACAAACATGATAAAAGAGCATAGCATTAAATGGAATGTTTCATTTCTCCAGAAAATTAACTTGTGTGGAAGAGTTCATTTGTTGAAGATGCCAAATAAATGAGGCATTTTTATATTGTATTACAGTGCCAGGAGGAGACATATAATTTGCCAGCACAATATTTTCAATAAATAGTAAGTTTTTCTTCCCAACATTGGTAATTTATGATTGTGGCAAGAAAGGGATATTTTATTACCTGTGAAAACCTATATTTTTTGGAGATCTTCAAAATTTATTATGAAGTAAAGCACCCCCTTGCAAAACTAGAAATTCCTGCAAAGGTAAAGCAGTTCTGACCATTGCTTGTGATATGGTAGTACCCATTAAATACATAAATACATATTTTGTATATATATATATATATATATATATATATATATATATATATATATATATATATATATATATTCATATATGTGAATACAGTGTATCTCTATATCATAACATTTGGATACATCTATATTATTCTCCAAATTTAAATTATATAAAATAAAAGTCTTAAATATAACATAGCTTGTATGCAAGATATTTCTGGTCCTACATGAAATATTACAGCAGGTATTTGATGAGATTTATACCAAAGTACTCCTATTACATGCAAAATAGGAAAAACTACGAAATTTTGCTCCAGGTAAAGAATTCCATACCAGAAATCATATTTTTAAATATCTTTAAGAAGGTGGCAAGATTCAGTAAAAAGAACATAGACTGTGTACTCAAACAAGCTTGATTTGAATCCATGCTTAGCTGTTTAATTATATGACCTTTGGCAGGTTACTACTTACTCTGAGTCTGGTTCTTTACCTGTAAGATGGGGGAATTAACTCAGAATTGTTTTTAAAATTAAATGAAATAAAGTGAACATTTAGTACAGTAGCTGGAAAGTTTTAAATCCATAACAAATGTTAGCTACTTTCCATTATTCTAAAAAGAGATTTTATTCCAAATCAATTTTACCTTTACTTGCAAACTTGCTGAGGCAACTCTCCTTTCTAGATCTTCTACCTGTTGAAGGATACTCAAGTCCATTTCCATTGCTTGTTCTTCTACTGACCAGTTTTCCACAATGTCTCGAGTCACCTGGTGTTCTTCATTTTCATTTAATTCAATAATAGCAACTACATTTGAAAAGAAATTAATTTAAAAATTCACCTTATTTTTCCCTCTCAGATATTCAAGAACAGGATTGGGGATTTAGCTCAGTGGTTCTGGTGCATGCCTCGCAAGTGCAAGGACCTGAGTTCAATCCTCAGTAACAAAAAACAAAATTTTAAATCAATGAATCAACAAATACAATTGTGTTTAAAAAAAAAAGAACATGAATAACACTCCAGGGGTAACATGTATATCTAACTTAACATACACAAATGCACATTAGGAAGCTTACTCTTAAAAAGAAACAGACTTTCTAAAAGACAAAAGAATATGTGTGCAGGTGCTAAAAATTCTAATAAAGTAATAAAGAAATGTAATAGTGTTTGTTGAGTCAACTGGAAAAAATAGTAATAAATTAGAAAAAAATAGTGATAAATTAAGAACTGAGACATATGTTTTAGGATATAAGAATTAGTTCTTATAACTGGAAGAACTGAAATCTTTTTAGGTACATACCATCTTTATTCTTGATACAGGCTTGAGTAATATAATCCAAATGTTTCTGAATTTGTTTTTGTAATGCCTTTTCTCTTATCCCTCTGAGATGTAGCACTTTAAGCAAAGTTTTTAGGTCCTCTGGGTCAATAATTCTCCACCAACCAAACTGCATTTCTATATCAAGATAAATATGCAGATGTTTTACAAATATTTTGAATAGGAAATAATACTATGAAGTAAACCTAAAGATTTATTAACTAGAAAACCATCAGAGATTCTGTTATAATATAGGACCCATAATAATGAAATATAAAGTTAGTCACTATGAACCATCTCAATGTACCTACCTTCTGGAATAGGTTTTGGACTGGGAAAATCTACTGGCTTTGCCACTTCAACAGGTGCAGGCTGAGTTGAAGAGACCTTTTCATTTGTAGGTACTGGAGATTCACTTTTAATTGAAGCAACATTGGAAGTCAAAAATGAATTGCCATTTCCTTCTGACAACCCTAACCCTGATCCCAGACTAGGTAAAGGCGATGTAAATGGAATATTGGAAGTAAGCACACCAGTGGGCCACCCACAAAACTGAAGTCCCATCATAGACACTCCACTTTTCATCTGCAAAAACAAAATATTTCAAAAGTAGATTAACTTAATAAATAAGGTAGGGAAGATGTTTGAAATTATTTTTTAAATTTGAAAAATTGTTTATCACAATTAGAGGAAAATTAAATATATTAGCAATCTCAGTGTTAAGTTCCTTGTTCTTATTTGCCCTGCAAAGTAATTTCAGTTTTAGATATGACATAACAGCAGTAAGCAAAAAAGTAATTAAAGCAGTCGGGTGTAGATTAGAAATCAGTAGTTCTAACAAAGTAGTTTTCAGATTGTGGCAGGGACCCTAACTATTCAACTGATTCTCCTCGAGTGAAAATCTTCATAAGGTCAAACATTAAGTTAGCAGTACTAACCTGAAGAGATGATAAAGCAAATGGACTTAGGCCAACAGGATTCTGAGAAGAAGATGATCCTAGAAGAGGAGCTGGGGCAGGTGAAGGCGATTTAGATGGTGGCTGAGACTGAGGAGTCACTAAAGAAGCAGTTGACACATCGGCATGGGTAATTGAAGTGTCATCACAAGGTGTTCTTGGCAAAAGGCTAAACCACTGTCTGTTCTTTTCAGTCAGTGTTTTTAATAACTGGTCACTGGGGAGAGGACTGTAAAACTTCCCTGGAACATTTGAACCAGTGTTAAACAGATTAGAGTCTGTCTTTTCCATGTTGTTTTGTGTTGTTGCTGAAGGAATGCTGCCCAATGAATGTTTCCCACTGTTTTGATAAGACAGTGTGCATCCATTTGCACTAATATTTGGTTTGGGGGTCAGAACATCTGACTCAGGAGACATCTTAGCTACTTCCAAAAGCTTGCTTAATTTGGAAAAAGAGCCAGGTTTCTGAAGAAAGAGGTTTGTGTTATCTTTTTCTTTATGATCTTCCTTTTGCTCATAGTGATCCATATTTGAACAATTTAAAGGGTCCCCAGAAGTCTCAAACATTTCTTCTTTGCTCTGGATACTTTCTGCCTTTTTAAGTTTTTCTCTTTCTTTTGCAATTTCTTCTAGTCCTACAAAATTGAAGAGTGTTATGAAAATTAGTTACTCCAGCTCAAACCAATACTTAATCAAATTTTATTATTTATCAAATTATATGCATGAACATTTAAATATTACCAAATATTCTCCATAGTTCCCTTTTTATAGATTATTTTAACTCATTAGAAAATTAATGCATGATCATTATAAAACTGAAAATATTAAAAATTCTACTATTGAGCAAAAATTAGTATTAATTGCTGTGTATGAAACTTCCAGTTCTTTGCACCTAAGCCTAAATAATTAAAAAAAGGAATCTTAGTATCACATAATGGTCTAACTTACCTGTTTTACTGAGTAATACTCTATAAGTATTTTGAAGTGTCAGTAAATATAGAACTATATCATAAATTTTAATAGTTACAGAGTATTCCAAGGACTACATCATAATTTAAATAATCTACTGTTAGATATTCATAGGGCCCAATTATTCACTGTTATTAATAGCACTGTAAATAATGAACGACCTTATATACATGCATTTTTGGCCTTTTTCCCTCCTGATTTACCCCTTTGAGATAAATTCCTAGAAAAAATTTTATTAAGGCCTGCAGAGTTTTTGAAATATATTGTCAAACTGCCCTCTAAAAAGTATGGATTTATATACTCATACCAGAAGTACACGAGCACAACTATTTTTCTGTACCCTCAACAGAACTGGATACTATTAATATTTTTTGTCTTTGTCAAAATCTAGGAAGTGAAAATCTAAATTGCATTATTTTTGATCACTGGTAAAATTGATCTTTTATAGGTTTACTGGTATTTCTCTTTTGTGAATTTCTGGTTCATAGTTTTGCACATTGCTTTAAAAATAATTTATAACCACTTGTTTAAAAAATAAATTTACTACTTTATTGAATTTGAAAAAATAATACACTTTCAAGGTAAAATATTCAGTGATGAAATGTATAAAGTAAGCCTTTCCTGACCTACTCTCCTCAATCTCTATTTCTATTCTTCAGAAATAGTTAGGATAATTATTTCTATATATCCTTCCAGAAATCTTACATGTACTATCCACGACTATCATTTTGCATGGTTACACAAATGGAATACTATACACTTTTCTGCAACTTAGAATAAAACCCAAATGTCTAAGGTCTCTAACACTTGCATTATTTGGTTCCTAAGAATCTCCACAACCTCTGAACTACTTTGTCATTGACTAATTGTTCCTGCTTTCTCTTCTTTTTCAGCTTCTCAAACATGCTAGGTTCTCTGCTTCTCAGAGCCCTTGAATTTGCTGCTCCCTCTGCTAGAAATTCTGCTTTGTTCACTGCCTCTTTATTCTTCATGTCTTAGCTTGTGTGTCATTTTCTAAAGTTTTCTCTGGTTACATTATCTAAAATAGGGTTCCCCCACTTCCCTTGACTTTATACTATTATTCTCTGCATTTCCTTTACAGAGGACTCAGCTAAACAATGATCCACACATATGTGTGAGGGACCTACTTGAAGCTAGCTTGAAAAATCAACAAAAAAGGATTGAATGTGACAATGCTAGGAATACACAAAGCTGGGAATAATGCCTGTCCCTACCAGTCAAAGTGGGGACAACTCAAGATTCATAAGCATTAGGCAGAGTTCTCCAAATGATCATCTTTTGGTTGTAGGGAAAAATTAGCCTTAGACCGAGTACTGTTCTAATTCAACAAAGTATAAATGACAAGTCTTGAAAGTATTCAACATTTTCCATGTAACTCAACTATGTCACAGTTAAACAAAGAATATTTATAGTAGTTAAAAATATCTATTACCGAATAAGGTAAAATCTACAATCTCTGATATGCAGTCAAAATTAGTAGGTATGTAAATAAGTAGGAAAACATGATATGCAATTAGAAGAATCAACTAAAATGGAACCCAAACGTCACAAGATAGAATTAGGAGAGGACAGATAAGAATTTGAAGATATGGCTGAAAAATTTCCAAATTTGATGAAGACTATAAATCACAGAGCCAAGAATCTCAACAAATTCTAAACAAAAGAAACAGGAAGTTAACACCAAAATACACCAATATCAAGTTGCTCAAAATCAATGATAAAAATATCTTAAAAGTAGTAAGAAAAATTTTTTTATATCTCTCATGACCATTATGTACTTCTGCACACTCACCCCGAGACCATCCTACTTTTGTCACTCCATTAGGCACATGTTCACAAGAATTCCTTCACATATCTGTGCTCACAAGTTCCTTTACTTTATACAAGGCATTCATAAGAGAATACTAATATTGTTTGATTTTTTCCTAAGAAATGAAATTCCAGAACTGCTGTTGTATTTTTTAATAGTTTATAGCTAATAGATAACTTATTTATATCTAATAAAGCATATTGACCTGATGATAATTTTAGTAGTAATGGCTATCTAACTTTTATATTCAAATTGCTTACTTATAAACAGTGAGACCTTTAATTACAATGTAAAATACCTTTTTTAAAGTTTTAAAGTACATACAGGATATGTAGTATTGTATATGTGCTACCAAAGCAAGCACAGGATATGCAGTATAAAAAGATTATTTAATTTAAAATAGTTTTCTATCGCCTAACTCCTGACTTTTTTTTCAGTCCTTCTTTCTTTGACATACATGTGCCAATGAATATTAGTAAACATGTTCAAAACAAACGAGAAAAGGAAAAAAAAAACAAGGAAAAGAAGAGGAAAAAACAGGGAATGCTGTTCACTGAATTTTCCTGACAGTAACTAAAATTGCATAATGATAAATCATTTCCCAATTAACATAAACTCTAAAGGTAGAAAGGTTTGTTACTGGAAAGAGACTATGTCTTATTTTTGTGAGAATCATTCTGAACTCTCTTAGTTTTTACCTAATGTCAATGGACCCTGTTGGTCTGCCATTCTCAGTTCAAATGACAATTTTCCTTTGGTCATCCTTAGTTGGGCTGCAGCAGGTCAAAATTTTCAAACTGACTTTACTAATCTCTTAAGTGAAGCACAGATGAAGAATGTAAGAAATACAAAAATACTGGCATTTAGAATATGGGTCAATCAGAGGTTCATACATGCACAACCTCTCTTGGATCTCAAGAGCCCTTGCCTATTACACTTAACTTCAGAAACCTCTCCTAGATTACTTGTCTCCATGTTGACAGTGCTGCTGTGACCCAGCCAAACAAGACATCTTGATATTACTGTGTACAAGACTACATTACTATTAGCTGTCTAGTTAGAATTGTTGCTTTCCAGTCTGATTTTTCTCCTTTGTTTTGTACTTGTCATGGTTTCACCAGGTAGCCGGAGAAGTTTTTCCTATTAGAAATCAATGAATGGAAATATATTTGGATGCTCACACGTTTTCCTGATGATTCTTGCTAGCTATAACCACAGAGAGGGCAACTCTGACACTCTTTAAACAGTTCTAAATTTTTGCTGCATGCTTACTCTGCAAGTGGAAGATTTTGTTGCAATCCTTATACCTATATGGTATGTCTCATTTAGAGGACATCTTTGGTAGGAAAATGCCAATTCCTGGTTTCATGTAGAATTACTGTTCCAGAAAAAAAAAAAAAAAAAAAGGACTGACATGTGGATCATCCCAGAAGATGATGGACAAAAACATGCCTGACCAAAGAAAGTGAGAAGATGGCTGGAGTATAAATAACTCTTGTTTACCTTTCTTATAGATGCTACCAATTCTTTGAATGTAGTACAAAGCTGTGATAATGTTTGATTTGTCAACCCTACTCTACTTGCCTGTGGAGGAATGTCTGGCCATTCTACTCCCAGGTAATACCACAGAAATTACTCCTAGCCGGTGATAACCAGAGTCCTCATTTGTCCTGATCCTCTGTAATATTGTCCTTATTATAGTCAAATTGCATAAAACTCTCTCCTGATCACCAGTGAATTCATGTCCAACATCAGGGGTACCAAAAAGCAGCACAAAACTCCCTACCAAATACTTCCATTTCAAACCTTCATACCAACTAACATCATGTGGGTAGTATGCTATATGCTAATCCCAGGAAAATATAAATTTAAGTAGACAGAAAATGCAGCACTAATCCAGACTATAATCACAGAGGTTAGCACTCTCCATAACTCAATGGAACTTGTTTTCTTATTTGAAAGGTAGGCCCTTCCCTGCTTTCCACTTGAACATAGCCCTTTATTTAAGCAAACTTTAGAAGTAACTAAGAGACTTTTATAGGAACTCAAAATCTGAAAGGCATTGGTGACTTTCCCAGGTACGGTCTTCAGTGCCAGCATTAAACAGTGTAAAGACAGTTTGAAATCAGGTTTGTATAAAGCAATTTTAATGAACCTTTTAGACCCAAAACCCTCTTATTTATTGCAAAGTGCCAACACTTCAAATAAATCTGAATACTGTTTTAGTTTAGAAAGCAAACAAACACAACAACTGTTACCTGATGTTTAGCTGTTGGGACCACTTGGCTTGCATGCAGACAGAGAGGGCTCTGCATGCCCATTATGGCACGCATGCCATTGGTTACCACCACTGGTATACAGCACTGGATGATAAGTACAGATTTTAAAAATCATCTCACAGGCAAAATGGTATCATTTGAGGTGTAAGAGTAGAAATGTAGCATATGATGACAGAATCTAATAGGAAAGGATTGTATATAGTGACATTGAGGAGAGTTGTAATAATCCAGATATGTATTGAATAAGATAATTTCAATAAAGTTACAGAGACTAATGGTTTCAGAAATTGTTTTAAAAAGTTAATATCCTATATTACTTCAAGTTTACATTGACAGGTGACTGAAAATGATGTGATTCTCAATCAAACTGATGAGTATTGAATTAGTCTGGTGTAGGGCTTGTGTTGATCTTTAAGATTTTCAAGTAATTGCTTCTCGGCCTTTTAAATAAGATCAAGTATAGATTTTCAAGTAATTCTAATTATACCCAAGGTAAAGAGATACTGACCTGGGCATTTCTTCATCTGCTCTTAAGCTTTACAGGCTCTGTACTGTAAAGCTTAATTTATAATTTTGTTGTTTTAGATTTCTAAACTAAAACTTTCATTTAATTTTATCCCAAGCAACTCTTCTTATTGACACTAGTTTAAGGCAAAGGCATCACAAGTTTTCTACTGAGGATTAAGGACCAAATTTATCTTGGATTCCACTTTTTCTACATCATACTCAATATGTCTTGTAGCAATTCTACCTTCAAGACCTCTGTGGCTTCCCATTATCTGTTTGGACTTAAATTTAGGGTATCTCTATTTTTTTCTGAGTTGTTAGAATGGTCCCACAAATGATTTCTCTATTCCTTATTTTTATTTGATGTGTGCTTTGCTGCCAGATTATTTTAGTGTAGTTACCCTGCCTAAATTAGTGTCTGCCCTCAAAGACTCCCATTCCTGTGACAGAGATGGCCATGTGTAACAAAAATTACTGTAAAGTATTAGGCTATAAAATGTTCTCTTTCTTTTAGCCTCTAGGTTCATTACTTTTGTACCTTTGATGGCGCTAAGCTTATTCTCTGTTTTTAGCTCTAAAATTCATTAGAGTTGCCTCTGGGACCAACTTTGGATCAGAAAGTAAGTGTACAAGACAGAGATCTATTCAGAAAGGCTAGAAATTCTACCAAACAGATCAGTCAGAGCAACTCTGTTTTTGTTAGATATTGGGGTTTTGCATAAAATTTTCATTAAAAAGGATAATTCCACTGCCAAAACCAAAGTTTTAAAAGCAGCTTTTGAATTATAATTTCTATTATAATCACCTATATAATTATCCAATCCTTTGTGCTTAGTGGACTATAAACTTGTACATGGCATGGATTATGTTTTATGTAACTGAGTCTCCTGCAGTGCCTGTAAATTCCTAGCACATAATGGGTATTCAAAAAATGTGCTGCAAGATGTGTCCATGGACCACCACTGACATACCCACTGACATGCTGACCATCAGAATTCAGACATTTGAAAATGTCCAGATATAGGTCTGAAAATTTAAAGGAGGTTTACTGAGCAAAAATATATGAGACATAGTGTGCTAGTTAATGTAAACATAATGGAGCCAGACAAGGAATAGTTTAAAGGTGAATATCAAGGACTGGTGATAACACAAAGTTCAAGAAGGGAAGAAGTTTAAAGAACAAGGAGATGATCACAAATTTCAAGCATGAACAAGATTTCAAAATGAATTAAGATTATAAGGATCCTCAATTTAAGCAAGTTGCCTCTAGAGTTATGCAGGATGAATGCTTATTGCAAAAGTTAAAGAATACACCACGTTTGAATGTTTGACAATGGAAGAGAAATCCTGGAGATGTAGCAGCTACAAAGAATAAAACAAATGAAGATATTTATTCACTAACTAAGAAAAAAATAGCTTATGTTTCATTTCAGAAAGAGTGGCAGAAGAAAAATTATAGGTAGGGAAGAAATCATTATTCACAAAAGGGGCATTATGAATTCAAAAGGAATAGGAATCAAAGTTTTAAAATGTTTATTAATAAAATACACTTGATAAGAACCACAAAATATACTGAAGAGCTAACAGGGTTTGAAAAAAGTATAGGATCTTATTTAATACTGGATAATTTGTAACAGATTAATAGTTTGTACCTTCACCACTTTCCATGCCTTCTACAAAAATCCCCCCACACTGGGGAAGAATCCAGTATCGGCGTCTGTAACGATCCTGGCCGAACATCATCGAACGTAAGGAGTGAGAGGCATCAAAGAGCTTCCTTCTGTACTGACTCTGTTGCTATAAAAAACCCCAAAAAAACAGTAATCACAATTGTTATGAATTACAATTGCTTTAGAAATTAACAAACAGTTGACTTTACACATGCTTCAGAGTGGGTAAAAATCACTAATAGGAAAAGATAATATTACATGCCTGACTTCAATTTTAGTTATATTTACAAAGACAAATTATTTTAAGAATAACTTAAATATTGTTATTGCCATGGAATAAAAGTATAATTTTTATTTTATCAGGTATCTCATAGTAAATTATGTCTTAAACATATAAAACATGATCTTATATATGAGCAAGTATTTTATAGAGCCAAAGCAAATTGGCTCCATTCCATTAATTAAACAGCCAATAATATGTATGTAATTGATTTAGTTTCCATTTGCCTATTTTTATACCAATGCTATATACTTACACAGATGGATCTGTGAATCAAACATTGACATAATACATAAACATCTCATAATACTTTAAAAAACTCATTTATTCTGTCAAAAAGCTCATCTTAAATTTTTCAATGCTGCTCAGTTTAGTCATTAGGAAGCATATAAATATATACTGTTTATAAATTGTAGACGAAATCCACAAATAAAGAAATATAAAACTTAGGATATTAAAACTATTGCTATAAAACTCAATTAAATTTTTAAGTAATTAATTTCAAGAAGTAAAACCATACCTTTATTAATACTTGGTATTTATATAAAAATCTGAAGAATATAGAACCTATTTTTATTGATTTCTGATTAGGTCCAATATTAAGTTTTAAGAGACAGGTATTTAAACTTGGCATTGACATCTTAAGATTTAACTGTGAGAATGTTTCTACATCTCTTCATTTTAATTATTCATACAAAGCCTGTTTTTACTTATCAGTCAGAAAAACTAATCCCATAAAATATAGATTTTTTAAAACACTGCAAAGAAAACAAACGTTAATCTGAAAAATGCTTACTTTACTGAGTTTTTCAATCTGTTTTTCTAGCTCTTCGACACTTGCTGCTTGGTCACCTTCATCCTATGTATAACAAAATACAATATCATACATCTGCTTTTTTTTTTCCTTTCCAGTGCTGGGGATTGAATCCATGGCTTCACACATGCTAGGTGAGTGTTCTACCACTGCCCTACATCTCTAGCCCCATTTCCCAGTTTTTAAGATTTATTTATCCAATCAATCAGAAAATATTTAATGAATGCTTCCTATACACAAAATACTCTAAAAGCCACTGTGGAAATAAATATAACTCAATTCTTGTTTTCTATAAACTAATAATCTGGAAGGCAGACATAAAACATTAAATTGAAAATTTCCTAAATGAGTAGGAAGCTAATAAGGACCTCAAAACAGGTACGGATTAAGAGACAAGGAGTCCAGTGATAATCTACAACAATAAGGCTATTTGGAAGAAGTTGTGTTTTAACTGGCATAAAGCATGGCTAGGAGTTTCTGAATCAGAGAAAACAGGACATCTAGGAAATGTGGGAGATGAGGTAAGATGAGTTTAGGGCTATACTGTGAAAAGCTGTAAATGCTTGGAAGTAGACAATAACACAATACTATGAGGAAGGTTTAACATCAGGACTACACTTTATATAGATTAATCTGCTAATAGTTGTAAAATGGCCTGGAGCAAAGGACTAAATGTGACAAAATTAGATGGTGCTGCTATAATGATTCAACAGAGAGACAAGGGGCTATGGGCCTAACTAAGGTAAAAGTAATATAAAAACGCAAATGGACATAAGAGATATTACATAATTATAAAACTGATAAATCCTAGTAACATATATATAAGGAATGGAGAAGTAAAGGAGATGAAGGAAAAAATTATGATGTTAAGGTTTAGTCTAGGAGACTGGAGGAACTCTGATACTTTTATTGGAAGGAGTCATTTTTAGAGAAAAGATAAATTATATTTTGAGTACACTGAGCTTTGAGAATAAAAATAATCACCCACTTACAGTAATAATTTCATATGTAAAAAATTTTATGTGATTATATGAAAGTTTTCTTTCAAGAAAGCAGAAATAGAAGAACTACTTCCAAATTAAGTTTTAGAGGGAAACATAAGGAGACTATATAGGCTTTTTTTAATGTTGGCTGCCTTACTTGACATTGACATTACTCAAATTACTTACCTACTCTAAGACAATAACCTTAACAGCAAATTGGTTGTAACACTATCTATGACATGGAATTTGGGAGGAGTTAAATAACTGTTCTGAAAGCAACTAACACTGTTTTTAAATAAAAACATTTTGGGAAGACTAAGGATAAATATAAACAATTAACATAATTGTTTAATATGATGCAGGTACGTCTTATATCAATAAAAAGTAAAAAATGGGCTGGGGATTCTGCTGCCTGCCTCACAAGTGCAAGGACCCTAGTTCCATCCCCAGTACCCCCTCCCCCGCAAAAAAAGTTTGGTGCTGGGGATTGAATGCAGAGACTTGTGCAACTCAGGAAAGTGTTCTATCACTGAATTATACCTCTACTCCCAAAACTTGTTCTTGATGTTTATTTTCTTTTTTCCTTTTTTCTCTGATTTCCATTTTCTATAAGCATTTTTAAAAAGCTACACTATCACCAAGCATTCTTGAATTATATTTGTATACCAGTATGACAACCTACTTCATAAAACAAAGTGAGAAGAAGACCTCAATAGTTTTACCATTATGTATGCTTTATGGAATTTTTATCCAAATTTAGATAACTAAGTTATAAAAGCACTTGGTATATGAGTGATCAAAATATGCAGTAAATGTTTAAATTTTTAAAAAATTATGTAGTAAAAGATACATCGCCATTAATCTCCCTCAAACTACTTCCCCTTACTTCAAACAGACTTATCCCATCATTCTTGCCACTTTTTGAAGCAGTTCTGGAAGTCTTCTTTTATCTTTACTGAGTGTGATTTAAAAAAAATGGTGAAAGCACCTGCCAAATACCAGCCAATGAAAAGGTAGGCTCTTAAAAACATTATTGTATGTCCTCATCTATGGATATAGCATCAAGTAACTTCTGGCTCTTCTCTAATGTAAAAATGACAATGAAAAGTAGTAAATATTTTGAAATGATTAAGTACATTGAGGCAGCCATGATAGTACAACTAGACACTCATGAGGGAGAGTGCTTTGAAGATTAGTTGCAATGTATCCTTTAGTGTAATTAAAAATAATTAAACATTTACCATTTCTTGATCACATCTAATATTATTTATGCTAAGAATAACATGAATTCTAATCGGGATCAAAGAAAATCTTAAAAGAAAACAGGTGCAATGACCCTTAAACTTGACTTTCCCAATATTTAAATGTAGAACCTAAGATGATGGTTATGATTTATATCAAGATGTCCCCCAAGAGCCTCATGTGCTCAAAAGTAGGGCTTTTGGAAGGTGATTGACCGATGGCGTGACTTGCTGTTTGGAGATACTGTCTGAATAGAAGACACAAATAATGGGGCTGTGACCTGGAAGGGTGTATCTCCCTCCCTGGCTTCTCCTCTTTATCTCTGCTTCCTGGATTTGAGCAGCTTCTTCTCTGCTATGCCCATCTTCCACGCTGTCTATCCTTGGGGCCAAATGACCATGGGCTATAAACCAGAGTCAAAATAAACACCTCCTCCTTTAATTTGTTGGTGTGGTTATTGACCAGTGACAGGAAAGTGACTCAGACAGTGATCTTTTGATCAGCAAGGCAAATGTTTCATAATTTGTTTATATAATAATACAGTTCAATCAATAAATATTTGGACTAAGACAACAAAAAGCTATGTATTAGCTATGTTGATCAAATGTAACTTTTGTTTTTTGCAATTCTAGGGACTGAACCCAGGGCCTAGCATAAACTAGGCGGGTGCTCTACCCTACCACTGAGGTAAACCTCCAGCCCAGTAAATGTAATTTTTAAGACTTTTCTTATGATGAGAAAGAAGTAATACATCTACTTAAGTTTTATTTAGAGGATTCTTGGCTTGTAATACTTATAATTTTAAAGAACTTGTGGGCTGGGGATTTAGCTCAGTGGTTCCTCCGACTGCCTGGTATGCACAAGGACCCAAGTTCAATCCCCGGTACCAAAAAAAAAAAAAAAAAAAGAAGAGCTAAGATATTGAAGAACTTGTAAGACTAGAGAGAAAAGCTTTTAAAAAATGAACATCAATTCTAAGAACACAGAATCTATCTCACCATGGTTCTCCATGGTCTCTTAACCAAAAAAAGCTATTATATGTCTCAGAGTTTAGTTGTCCACATAAAATTTCCAGGCCAACTTATGATTTTTAAAGCTCACATTGGTATCAGCATAAATCTGACTATTATGAAAGAGTCTATATATGGAAACAATGAAGAGTGAGAAGGAAAGGAAATCATATCTGGGACAAAGGGCTAAAACTTAGCTATGGAAAGTATCTTTTAATTATGAGGATCAAAGGGGTCACAATGGGAAACCTCCAGCAATTAATCCTTTCGGTAATATTACTACAGTACTTACAATTTACTTATAACTTTTGAGGCCAAACCTATTTTGAAGAAATGATATGCCTAACTTATTAGATTCATCAGGTAGTCAGAATTATGTATGTGTATGAATTTGATGAATGTCTGCTAGTTCTTTATTGTAAAAAATAACAAATAATTTAAAGGAAATTTTAATCTGATTTCTTTCGTCCAAAAATATTTCTTAAATTTTGAATTATTTTCTCACATTAATAAGATACAAAAATTCTGCAATCTATTTTACTTTCAATAAATGCTCATAATATACTACTTTAAGATATGTCTAAGAAGTATTAGTAGTCATTTTCAAAGAGTCTATCTATAAAGAATAAAATGTATGACTTATAAATTCTGTGATTAAATAGGAGAGGTGAAACATAATTTCTATAAACAAATCCTAATTTAGTGTAATAATTACCCAGTAAAACACACTGAAAATTCAATATATGGTTGTCAAATTTATGAGGGGTACTATTTTAAAACAATTTATAATATTATGTGCTAAAAGGGAATATTCTGTATAGGTGACTAATTTTGCTTAGAAATGTTTAATTCTTGCCATGGAAACAGCTCTACTTACCAAATGAAGCAGATTACCTATAAATGGTATCTTTTTGTGGGGTAATTACAGTTCTGAAAATCAAATTATAAACCTGTCATAATATCTGTCAGAAGATGAATGTATATGATCCAGTGGTTTACATCCAGTACATTCCTTTAGTACTAGTTAATTGGGAGGATGAGGCAGAAGGACTGCTTGAAGCTAAGAATTTGAGATTAGCCTAAGGAACACAGTGAGACTCATCTCTCTGGAAAAAAGGTACAATATTATGAAATTATTTCTACAACAAATCTCAATGTAGTGTTTTCAGTTCAGTTATCCTAAAAATAGTAAAATTCATTACAATGAATTCTTGGATATGACACCACAAGCACAACAAAGGCCAAAATAAAAAAGTGAGATCACATCCAACAAAAGCTCTGGGTCTGAGGATTTAGCTCAGTGGTTCCACCACTTGCCTTGCAGTACAAGATCCTGAGTTCAATCCCTGGTACCAAAAAACAAAACAAAACAAAAGCCTCTGCACAGCAAAGGAAATAACAGATTGAAAAGGCAACTTAAAATGTGAGAAAATAGTTACAAACCATATATTTGATGAGGAGTTAATATCCCAAATAATTTTTTTTTTCTGGTACTCGGCATCAAACTCAGGACCTTGCGCTTGCTAGGCAGGTGCTGTGCCGCTGAGCTAAACCCTTAGCCCCAAATAACTCTTAACAACTCAATAATAACAACAACAACAAGAAAAACTAACAACTCAATAACAAAAAACAGATAATTAAAAATGTGCAAAGGATATGAATAGATATTTCCCAAAGACTTATAAAAAGTAAGCACATATATAAAAAGATATTCAACGTCATTAATCATCTGAGAAATGCAAATCAAAACCACAATGAGACATCACCTCACACCTGCCCATTAGGATGGCCATTAGGATGGCCATTATAAAAGAAGGGAAGGGAAGGTGAAAGGAAAAAAAAAGGGGGAAGTGTTGGTAAGGATATAGAGAAATTAAAATGCTTCTGGACTGTTGGTGGGAATATAAAATGGTGCAAACACTATAGAAAATAATGAAAGTTCCTCAGAAAAATAAATATAGAGCTACTTATAATAATTGAAACAGTCTCAAGGAGATATATGAAGCATTTTTACAATAGCCAAATGGTGGAAACAAGCCAAGAAGAGGAACTAAGTAATCTAGATTAAAAAAAAGGGAATTCTGCCATAAGGACAACAAGAGTGAACCTTGCAGATACTATGCTAAGTGAAGTAAGCCAGTCACAGAAGGTCAAATTCTACATGATTCTAACTGTATGAGGTATCCAAAATGTCAAACTCATAGGAGCAGAGTAAGATGGTGATTGTCAAGGGGTGGAGAGGAAAAAATGGGAGTATTACTCTTTTTTTTTTTTTCAGCTTTAAGAGAGTATTACTCTTAAACTGCATGAAGTTTCAGTTACCCAAGATGAGTAAGTTTTAGAGAGTTGCTATAAAAACATCATGCCTATAGTCAACAACATTGTATAATATACTATAAAAAATTAAGAGAGTAGCTCTTACCAAAATTAAAAAAGAAAAAGAAAAATTATTTTTCTTTAATTCTTTATATATACATATATATAGTGTATATATACAGTGTGTGTGTGTGTGTATATATATATATACTATATATATATATACTGTGTATATATATAGTATATATATATATATATATATATTATATATATATATATGTGTGTGTGTGTATATGTATATACACACACACACACACACACACACCTATATACATACTGTTGCTGCTAGGGGAAGCAAGGACATTCTGTGTAACCCTCCATGACAAAAAACTCCTGGAAGCTTGTATTTGTGATCCTCTGGATTTTTCCCTACTTGATCTTTGCTGATTTTGCTTTGTTTCCTTTTGCAGTAATAATTCAAAGCTATTAGCAAAAGTTTATTCTGAGTTCTTTGAGTCATCCTAGTGAATAACTAAACATAAAGGTGGTCTTGTGTCCTGTGATCCATTATAGATGGATCAGAGATCAGAGGATCTCTTGACTTTTCCTTCAACAAGAAGAATTTTAGGTACCTTAGGGTTCTCCAGCCTCAGTACCCTAATCTACTCACGAAATCATTCCTCTAGTGCAAGCTGATTCACCTCATGATTTTAACTATCATTCATGTGCTAATAACACTCTGGTCTATATTTCTAGGACTGAACTCTTCTTCAGGCTTCAGGTTCCTAAATGCAATTGACTGTTGAACTTCTACAAGGGTACCTCAAATTCAACATGTACAAAAAGAATATATCATCATTTCTCATCTTCATATATTTCTTAATGACCCTTATGCCTCCAGTTATTTATTTATTCCTGACTTCTTTGTCTTAGTTAATAGAAACAGTACCATGCTGTCTTTCAAACCAGATAGCTGGAAATCAGTTCTATATACATTAACCTATACAGCCCATTTTCAAATCCTCCTAATTATTTTTCTAAATATTTGCTGAATCTTTTCCTATTTCATCAAATTATTATTGCTCTACTTTCAGAAACCTCACAGCTTACCTATACTATTGCAATACTTCATGCCTTATCCTTGCATCTCTGGCAATGCACTCGCCTGTCTCTAATCCCCACAAAGCTGTCAGAGCAAACCATTAAAAAATCCTGTCTGAACATTCTGACCCTATTTATTTTAATGCTTTACTTGGGTCCCATCAGCAAAGAATAACAAAAATCCTAGTTCATCATTCTTAAGTGTGAGACTCTCCAGCAACAATGAAGAACTTGTAATTCCCTTAAAACAAGTTCCATTTTCAAATTTCTGTACCATTTTCATGTCATTCTATCTTCCCGGAAAATTCTTCTTTAGATTCTCCCCCTGATTAATATTTATCTCTGCTTGTAAGCCTAAGATACTAACCTTGATCTTAGCCAAAAGGTTGAAAAGCAATCGTAAGCCTAACATAATAGGCCCATAAACCCTCTGTAAAAGTTAATTCCTCAGAAAGTCTAATGCCCTTCCATTGAAGATACCTGGTACCTTGTAAATACTCCTTCTTATCAAATTAGTCAACACACTATATTTTCTTTTTTGCAAATTGTTCACATACAGAAGATTTTCAGTGCCTTATTCATTTGGATGAAAATTACTTGGAACTAGGAGAATAACAGGTGTTTGAGAAATATATCATTTTCACTAAATCTGAAGATGCATCCCCGCCCCCCAGTACTGGTGAAAGAACCCAAGGCCTTGTGCATTGTAGACAACTGATCTACCACTGAGCTAGCATTCCTACCCCTTTAAAAACTGTTATTGTGAGATAGGGACTTGGCAAATTGTCCAGGATGGCCCTGAACTTTCAATTTTCCTGCTTCAGCTTCTTCAGTAGTAGTGATTACAGGCTTGTATCACAATACTTGCCTTCCAATGATACTTTTTTTTTTTTTTTGGTGGTACCGGGGATCAAATTCGGGTCCTTGCGCTTGTGAGGCAGGCCACCAAACCGCTGAGCTAAATCCCTGGCTCCCCAATGATACTTTCAATAGCATGAAATACTTTACAAATGTAACATGTTAATGGAATGAAAGAGAATACTTAAACTAAGAAACTGCATAGTTCTTTAGAAAATTCTCAAGTAATCACAATAATATATCACTTAATAATGAGGATACACTCTTGAAAAATGTACCATCAAGAGATTTTGTCATTTGGACATCACTGAAAATCCTTACATAAAATAAGATGACTATGCAATATAATCTTACAGGATCAGTCATGTGATTAGTCATTGACTGAAATGTCATTATGAAATGCACGACTGCACACATATACAGAGAAGAACCTATTTCTTTTATTCAGTTTGTTTTCTATGTATAGACATGATAGTCATCATTTACCAAACCAGCAGGAAAAACTTCACAAGATAAACATGGTAATACTGTATTCATTTTTCAGATGAAGAAACTAAGGTAAGTAAATGTCAAAACTGAATTCAAGGTCAGGTGCACTGAAACAAGCCTATAATCCCAGGCTGAGGCAGGAAGTTTACAAGCTTATGATCAGCCTGGGAAACTTTGGGAGATACTGTCCCAAAATAAAAAATAAAAGGACTGGAGATGTAGCTCAGAAGTAGAGATTCTGATTCAGAAGTTGAGAGTACTGATTCAATTCTCACTACGGCAAAAATAAAACAAACATAAAACTACAAGTAATTTCAAGTTAAAATAATTTGAGTTCAAATTCTGTATTATTTTTCAATATGCAACACAGTTCTAGTCCTGAAAAATCAGCATAAACTTGATTACCTCATCTTCACAGATATCAGTTTTCTTTCCTTTTTTGTCCTCTTTATCATCCTCCTCCTCCTCATCTTCATCAGCTTGGTCATCACTATCATCATCATCATCATCATCATAGTCACTGTCTCCTCCCTTCCTTCTTCGCTTGCGGCCTGGAGTAGGGGTGCCCAACGGATGTTGCTCCTCTCCAAGATCAAGGCCCCCTGAAGAATCTCTTTTACCTGTTTTCTTAGCATGAATGATTCTGAGCCTTTAAATATTATAAAAATTGATATTGTGGATTACAAAGTTACTTTTTATATTTTTAAAGAACATAAGATGAGTTTTAAGCAAAAATACTTATGATACTCCTCTCCTGGGAAGCGATGTATCAATGGCAATACAAATTAGAATTGAAGAAATTTAAGAAATATATAAATTTAATTTTATACTAACTTCCAAATTATCTCATCTTTTGGCAATTAAAACAATGTTTTAAAAATCAACTCTAAAATCTGAAAAGGTTAGTTCTAACAATGGCCAAAATACAATTCCTGGGGATTTAGCTCAGTGGTGCTGCCACCTGCCTTGCAAGCGCAAGGTCTGGAGTTTAATACCTGGTACCAAAACAAAACAAACAAACAAACAAAAAACAACAAAAAACAAAATTAAAAAAGCCCCAAATTGTAATTTGTGATAATTTTACTATGTGACTAATTTTCAATTCAAATTATGGGAATAAACTATTTTATTAAAATACAAGTTTAGCAATTTTTCCATATTTCCTGGCAATTTTAATGTTGAGTAAATTTTAAACTATAAAAGCCAATTTTAATTAGAAAGTAAGAAAAAAGGTGGGCTGGGTATGGTGGTGCATGCCTGTAACCTCAGCACTCTGGGAGTCTGAGGCAGGAGGATCTCAAGTTTGAGCCAGCCTGGATAACTCAGAGACATAGCAATTACTCTGTCTCAAAACATAAACCAAAAAGGGTTGGGGATATAACTCAGCAGAAAGGCCCTTGGTTAAATCCTCAGTACTGAGACAAAAAAAAGTAGTAGTTCTGAGCAAGTCCTAATAATGATAAAAGCAACATGATAGCAAAAAAAAAAAATCTTAGAAATGTGATTGTTTTTTTCCCAAAGAAAAAAGAGAAAAACTGAATTTCTTGTAAGTTTTCAGTTTATAAGCTCAATGAATTATGTATTTTTTGCCCACTGCAAATTCCGGCTTGAGTTTTATTAATTTCATATTTCATACAAATTAAACAATACCATTCTTTTGAAAAAGTACAAATTCTGTCTTTGCAATTCTTGTATATAACTAGGAACTTGTACAAAACAAAAACAGTACATTTTAATAAAACAGAACTTACTTGCGGAGTTTACCTTCTACTACCCATTTATCTCTCCTCAAGTTTGACATATAATCGATGTTCTTGTCAATTTCACTGCCAATACAAAAATTTATTTAAAGACATACATTACTCCATTTATACAATATATTAACTTACTATGCAAATTAATACATTTTTCTTAAGTGAAATGATATGATTAAGTAGGGCATTTTTGCGGATTTTGCCAGAGTAGCAAAAAGAAATGAAAAATTATATTAATGTAACATCATAATATATATATATACTTAAAATTATATATATAATTTAAATATATGTAAAAGTCTACTATACATATTTAAAAAATATTTATAGCTAAGTGTCTGGATAATTCCATGAATGGTTAATAAGGAAATCCGTTATGTGTTCTAAAAGATGTTAGGGGAAAAAAAATTCTAGATTTTCAGTGATATTAGATTTTGGCATTAAAGCAGAAAAAATATAAAATAAAGTTCTAGTACATAAAAATTACTACATGAAATAGGTGACAATGGCTACAGGATATATATATATAATTCTAGTGGCCACTTTTGAATGATTATGGTTGTGTAATTTAAATTTTCTTCTTGGTGCTAGTCTTTCTGTACACTTGATCTTAGTCAAGAAGTGATTGGTGCTAGTCTATATAACTTCTAAATTTTCTCTTTTTTGGTACTGGGGATAGAACTCGGGTCCTTGTGCTTCGGGGCAGGAAGTGGAACCACTGAGCTAAATCCCCAGCCCTAACTTCTAAATTTTCTATAAGCAATTTATATTCCTTTGTAAGTAATCAAATTTAAAATAGAAAAGAATCTTACCAGAAAACCCAAGCATATGCTTACCTCACCACGCTCTTGCTACATGCCAGTTCATTGATCAGGAAAGCCAGGATTGAGGCTTTTTGTGCTGGAGTGTGAGCCTGAAAAGCTTTGGTCTTCAAGCTTTCAGTAAGCTCAGTTTGTCCACAGTGGACTTCCATAAAAATTTGCAAAATCTCTGACACATTGTCACGATTCACACCAACATTTAGTAAATGTTCTCCAAGAGCTGTTTTGGCCTATGAAAGTTTGGAATTTTTATAAGTATTTGTCATAACCATTCATAACATAAGAACAATAAGATTAAAAATACTAGTTTATATATTCTAGACACTACTGATAAAGGTTTTATTCACAATTATAAAGTGGAGATAAAAATAGGCAACAGATTATAGCCAAACACTCAAGTGCTTATATTGTGTTCCTTCCTCAAATCTTACTTTAAATAGGCAACGACATATATACTTGTGGGAAACAGGAATTTTAAACCATCTAGTAAGGTTTTTTTGATTACATAAATTGTATCAAGCTTTTCCCAGGCTTTACAGTATCCAGACACTTAATTAGTAATAGCAGAAAGAGAGAGCAGTTCAAAAACATTACTATTGTTTTCTACCTTTGTGGTATGGTGGATTTTATTGTTTTCTATACTGAACAGGGATATAGAGGAAATACAGTGCATCTGGAAGCTTCACTACCTTCAATATTATCTGGAGTTGAAAGCTTTATTCTCTACAATATTATTTGGAGCAAAATTACTGGAATGTATATTCTAATTGGGCTTTAGATAAATTTGAACTTATTGAATATCTTCTGAGCAAAACAGAATCTTAAGATGATGGTATGTAGATCCCTTGGTTAGGCTGTTATCCATAGTTAACGAGTGAGACAAAGTATAATTTCAGAAGGCACACCAATAAGTTCTACTTGCTTTATGAATTATGAATTCTCTTTTTGATGAATACATCACTTAGGTAATTTCCTTAAATCAACTTGGTTTCTGCCTACAGCTAGAGAAAAAAGAGTAATCCCTTAAACTTTATAACCAGGTTCTTCTGTTTGCATCAAACTAATACAAATCTACTTTTAACTTTGAGACATTATATAGAAATACTGGATCAGTCTACACAATCTGCTAATATGTTAAAGTTAGCTATAAATGCACCGATAGTATGTATTTAAAACAATTTATTATTATTATTATTGTAATTTTACCTTGTATCCTGTAATTAGACCTGGATCACATACTGCAGCTGAGAGGAGCCTCACAAGCAAGTCTTGTACTTCACCCATGCTGTCCCCTATATTTAGCAATCCTTCTTGAAGAACACTCAGGTTTGGAACATCAACATTCACATCAAAGCCCAAAACTTTACCAAAGTTTTGTAAGAATTGCACCACCATGAGGCAGTCTGAAAATGTACTTCCAGAGAGAACAAGTCCTGGAATACGAGGCAACGCTGGCAAAGGCTGAAAACCATAATAAAAAAGAAATATAAAAATAAAATTTAAAATAATTTAAAAATTTTTAAAGTTTCTACATTTGGAAATGAAATAATGTGCTATCTTTCTTTCTTTTGTATACTAGATGTATGTTTCCAGGGGCATTTCTCTAACCTACATGATACGTAGGGTCTTAAAAACAAGTACCTATCAGTAAATTCTGGTTGAACTCAAATTGAAATTAAATATGAATTTTAACTAACTTATACATTGATAAAACATAAGTTAAATTATTAGGCAAAAATTTAATATAAGATGTAAACATTCTATGGACATACTCAGCACATGCATTGATTAGAAGTTAATGGTACAGATGTTTAAAATCCACACTTTTTTGACAGCTCAGAAACTAGCAGCATGAGGGGCTTTATGATTGGAGAGAGAGGTACTCACTACAGCTAATGAATGCAGATAAGTTATTAGGTCAATATGACCAGAACTCATGATTATGTACATGAATCCAGTTATAATGCAAGGTTTTAGCTTGCTGTGTATTTAGTGAAGCAGTACTATGAGTTCAGTATTAAAATTAGAAAGCTGTCCTGTTGCTACATCTCAAATATGCTTCAAATTAACATTTTAATGACTAAATTATAGTACTTATTATCAATGATGTTTAAAAAATTCAGTAAATAGGTAATCTAAATTAAAAACATATTTGCCCATGAATAAGATTCAAAGAAAGTACTTTAAATTTTAATTGGAAAAAGGAGTGACATAAATATTTCTGTTTATCTGAATTGGTCTTTGTTTAAAAATGTTACTCCATCTTGTACTTGAAGTAACTACCCAAAGACTTTTCTATTAATATTGCATAGAAACATACAAATAGGGATAATAGTTTATACCATACAAATGTTTTGTGATGCATTTGAATACCAGTTAATTCTGAGCCTTCCATTTTTTGTGAACCATATCCTATACACATTTCAATACAATTCTAAAAATTTATATAACAAAGATAATAAAGGTATGGCCTAAAATGGACTTATAAATTTGAGATAGTACATATAAAGTGAAAATAAAAGATGCAAAAAAATAAATCTCACTTAGGATTTTAAAAACTTATTCACTACAATTTTATGAATGTGTTAAATACTTTATAACAGTATACCAATACTCTGCTTAGGAAAATTTAAACATCTGTACAAATAAAAATAGTAAATATTTATTTTTACTTAAAAGCATTTATGCTAAGTAAATAAATAGATTGTTAACATAATTTAATCCCTTCTGGGGTACTAAAAGTTTACTTCAAGCACATTAAAAAGGAACTTATATAAATTAGGGAGACAATAACCATTTGTATAACATGAATATGGCACATAAATAAATACAGATGCTACTGACCAAATACATTTACATTATATAGTGCAGTGGTGAGTGATATGCATTATTGATATAATTGTGAAAAAGTATCATCTTATTAACTTGTGACAAAACAAAATTAATTTCTATTCAAAAGTATATCATATGCCAGTTGTCAAAATTATTTTGATCCTTCTAAATTTCTATTTTCATTTATTATAGCAATATTATGCATCTGTAAAGTACTATAGAAAAGAATAATGCATCAAATTCTGTGGTTTCACATGATTTTTTGGAATAAAGGTTCATAAACAGCATGCACTCTGAAGTTTAACAAACTACAGCTTGAATACAAATTGTTAATTATTAGCTATTTAATCATGCACAAGCTCCTTAACCTCTTTTGTGTCTCGATTTTCTCATCTGTAAATGGAGATAAATACTAGCTCCACAGGATTATGTTGAGGATTAGATGAAATCATATAATTAAGAGTTCATATAGACACTTAGCTTAGTACCTGGAATATAAATACACTCTTTAAAAGTTAGCTACCATTTAAAGAAATCTCTGTATGAACATTAAAAATAGGGAATCCTATAATAAAACTAAAAAGAAAAGTAAAAGAGAAAAGGCAATGATGTAAGATTAAAATAATCCTTAATTCTGAAGATGAAAATGGTCCCTGAACATATTTAAATTGCTTCTTGCTCTTGTAGTCTTATCTTATTCTTTTTTTTCATTATTTAGAGAATACTTTATTACTTTCTGTAATCAAACCCATGTAGATATGACCTTACATATTTAATACAGTGTGTTACCCCTGTACAAATGGAAAAAAAATTAACATTTCTAGACCAATATGGCTGTCAATTTCTGTACAATGCCAACTCAACACAGTAAATTGGGATAACTTTTTCTAAAGTTGACAGCACAGTTAAAGTTTTCAAAAATTCAAATTATATGTGTGTGTGTGTGTGTGTGTGTGTGTATATATATATACATATATATTTATAGTTATATAAAAAGAACAGAGATTTCTTTAACTGGAATACCAAATAGTTTCTCTGGTGTGAAAAACTATAATAGTATACAAGATCCTAATGAGATAATTAATAATTTGAATTAGGAAGTAAAGGGCTAAAGGTGTAGGGAAAGTGGGAAGGGTGGGGGAAAGGTAATAAGGGAGAGGAAAAAATGGAAATAAAGTGTTTGTAAATGTGGAGGGGAGGAGGGGGTAAAGGAGGGCAGGGACAAGGGGTAAAAATGAGAATCAAGGCCCATCATGTAAAGGTACAGGATCCCAATAATGAATGTAACTGTACTGTATACCTAGATTGTACCAATAAACTCAATAAAAAGAAAAAAAGAGTTAGCTACCATTACTGAAGCACTGAAGGAGGTTATAAATTATGTATCCTAATTTATTTAAAGATTTATGGAGTAAGGGTAGAGTTAGATCTTTCTATGCCTGAATACCTGAGAAGGACCAAAAGAAATATGGATATATTATTTACTTCTATGACTCATCTTAGTAGATTTCTAATGCTTCTACTAACATTAAAAAGGTTTGTAGTACTCCAATTATATACTGAAAACTGCCACTGTCAGTACAGGAACTTCAGAGAGGTTTACTGGCGGCCTCCCAGAAGTGAATCCACAGTTTTAGATTAAAAAAAGTAAGAGCTTTCAGAATGGCAGCTCTGTCAAAGGAATTAGGTGAAAAAAAAAAAAATTAAACCATTAGTGAAATGGCTTACATGATATATAAATTACCTTTTGGTCTGCTAAGCACATGTCTTCATTAGGCTTCTTTAGCTCCTTTGCCATTTCTAATTCTAATCTTCGTTGCTCTAGTTTACGTTCTTTATTTAATCTTTTTTCATCACGTTTTTCTTGCTTCAAACGTTCTTTTTCCTTAAAAATAAAATTCTCCTTAATCATTATAAATGTCTGAAAAAACTCTAGGTAAAATTTCAAAAATGATCAAAAGTATTATTTCCATGAAGAGGTTTAGGAATAAATTTAGAATAGCATAAAAATAGCTTATTTTGTTTGTATTTTTATCCTATGAATTTCAAAATAATCTTATAGCTGGCAGTATATAAAGTTACATACAATAAAAATAAATCTAAAAGATCTTATGACTAAATATTTAATATCAATATTAGATCCAGTACACACTATTCTATTATTCAAATTTGTTCAATGCTCTGCCAGGTTGTGAAAACACAATATATATTTAAAAAACAAGAATGCAAAACACACATAGTCAACTCTTTATTTATAAAATAAAAATTAGAATCAGTACAAATTTACATGTGGTTATAGGAAACAAAGAAAAATTTAGTAGGAAAGTGGAACAATGTTAATTTGCAAAAAAAAGTGTGAAATTGCAAGAGCAGTTCTCTCAAAGTGAACAAGCTAGTCTTAAGATAGCACCTATGATAAAATAAAAATATGATTTACCACTATAAACAAGACTTAAGAAAACATAAAATGGCACTTCTTAAGGTAGTTCCAAAAGCATTCAAAAAATGTTTCAATAAGCCAAAAGTATATAAATAATTGTCTTTTCTCCTTGTAGGGAACAATAGTCTGTCAGAAGAAATTAGGAAAATTTCCAGTATAATACCAGTATCATTACTTTATTGTCATATATCAAATATGATTCTCACTTATTTATAAAGCCATAATAGTAGAATCATCAGGCAATTCTACCTTATTACTTCCCAACCCCTTGCTGATTATGTTTATTATAAGGCTGATCATATCTCTTCCTTGATTAAAAAATTTATTTTCTACTAAAATAAAGCACAAGTCGTTAAATTCCAGACTCTTCTTTTCCAGTCTTATCTCACACTTCTATTTTCTATGTAGATTTAGTCAAATTATTTGCTATTACAGAGCACTTGTTTCCTTACCCACTTGTTTCCTTCCTTCTGTATCGGTTCACTCTGATTAGAAGTTCATTACTCCATATCTTGCATATCAAAATCCTAATTAAACACTACCACCTTCTTTCTATTAGCATTCCTATTAATTCTCATACCCTTTAACTATACGTTTAACATAAAACTTACAGCTTCTTGTATTTGATTAGTTATTTGTAGCCAAAACTACAGCATCTCCAATTTGATAACCAGTGGTAGTTGAACAATCTCACTGTTGCAAGAGGGAATAATCAAGTGAGAGATAGAGAAGAATGGAGAAGTGTGAGAGCTGACAACGCATTTTATGGTTAAAATATTGTTAGTAGTCTTAAGGCTATATATACATATATATATATATATTTTGTATTGGGAATCAAACTTAGGACCTTGTGCTTGTCAAGCAGGTGCAGTGCCAAGCTACAACCATGTTAGGAGATTTTTGACAATAAAAATTCTACAGCTGATTTTTAAAACAATTATAAGCTAAAAAGCAGAGGGTCTAAACCAAAAACTGAGGGTCTAATGATATAGAATACATATAATTTACATATAACAGTCCACAATGCACTAAAGTTTTTCAAATAAAATAATGAGGCAAAAGCCTGAAATGCAGTTATTACTAAATCTTACAAAAGGGCAGCAATGAGTCACCGGCAGAACTTAGATTTCTTTTCACCTAGAATTGGATTTTCAATTCTTAAACAATGAAATTTTACTCTAAGAATGTTTGCAAAGAAAGGAAGATTGAAGAGCTGGGCATGGTGGTGCATGCCTGTAATCCCAGCACTCAGGAGGCTGAGGCAGGAGGATCACTGTGAGTTCGAGACCAGCCTGGGCTACATAGTGAGTTCCAGGTCAGTCTCAACTATATAGTGAGACCCTGTCTCAAAAAACCAAAAAAAAAAAAAAAAAAAAACAAAGAAAGGAAGATTGAAATTTCTGATTTTTTATCAGAATAATTAATTAGGATCAGCAAAGAAAAAAGCTATTAAATACCTGAGATTTCATAGTAGCTATTATACATTTCCTACCATATAGAACCCAGACTTTTACTTATTTATTTATTAAGTTTACTGGTACATGTTTGGTATATAATACGATGATATTCATCATTGGAAATCTGCACCTTTACATGATATATCTTGGTTCTTTTTCCCCCCAATTCCTTGCCCTCCTTTCAACCCCTCCACCCCTTCCCTAGTTACAATGACTTTGTTTCCATTTTTTCCTTTTCTCATATTTATTCCTTTCCTCTCCTCCTTCCCCTTTCCTTTCCCCTTTGGACTTTTCCTATTTCAAATTATCTACTATACATTTTGATTCTATTTACACGTTCAATTCCTCATACTAGAGAAACTACTTGGTATTTAAACGTGTGTCCTATTTATTTCACTTGAGTATGGTTCTCAATGTGCATTTAGCTATAAATGTCTCTAGTTTCTCATTCTTTGTGGCTGCGTAGTACTCCATTTTATTTTTTTAAAAACCCACATCTTCTTTATCCAGTCTTCAGTTGATGGGCAATTGGGCTACTTCCAAGTTTTAGCTATTACAAACTATGCTACTATAAATACTACTGTGGTATGATTCTTTTACTTCTTTTGGGAAGATACCCAGCAGGGTCAAATGGGACCTGTAATCCTATTTTGTAAAGGTATCTCCATACTGATTTCCACAGTGGTTGCACCAGTCTGCACTCCCACCAACAAAAAAGAAGGGTTCCTTTCTCCCCACAACTCTGCCAGCATTTGTTATTGGTTGATTTCTTGGTAGCAGCCATTCTTTCTGAGGTGAGGTATTATTTTCATTTGCATCTCTTGAATGACCAGTGATACTGAACATTTTTCCATGTTTATTTGCTATTTCTACTTCTTTGTCTGAGAAATGTCTGTTCATTTCAGATGCCTACTTTTGGATTGGGTCTTTAAATTTGGAAGAGTTTTATTTTTTTTAAGTTGTTTACATATTCTAGATAGTAGACCTTTTCTGAGGAAAAGCTGGTAAACTTTTTTTCCCATATTGTGGGTTGTCTCTTCACTCTGTTGGGGGTTTCTCTTGCTGTGTAGAAGCTTTTTAGTAGATAAGACCCCAGTTGCTGTTTCAACAGCTGTGCAGGCCCCAGCCAGAGGTCTGCCCAGATACCATCAGTAAGTGTGCATAGGCCCCAGACTTAATGATCTTCATAAATGCAATTATCAATATAATAATTGAGACTATTATTCATTAAAACTTGAAAGTAGCACTTCTCAAAAAAAAAGGAAAAGAATCCATGGGACACTGATCCTGTTTTCACTATGTCAACTTCCCACTGACAGCAATGCTAGAGGTACACACACAGTTAACAGATATATTGGCAATGAGCTACAGTGCATGGAATGCCATGAGATAAATGTAGATAATATTCTTGGAGTATAAATTTTACCTATTGATATGTAACTTTCCAATTATAAAAGCATGGTTATAATATGGAATATAAATTTGTATCAGTATTTAGTATAAAATGAAAAGTTCCAGGAAATCTCAAAAATTGTGGAACCTTTATTAGTTTAAGACAAATATCCATTCTCATCTACCCTTTAATGGAAATATGGAGAATCAACTTAGTGTGAATTGTATAGGATTCATACAAATTATGTGTTTCTGGGATAAGACAACTAAAACTGGAGTTTCTAGTACCCCCTCTCAACCAGCAAATAATCTTTGGATTATAAATCTTTGGTATAGAAAGCCAGTTACAAACTGGCCCCATACAAGTTTTAGTCTTATATTTCATGATTCTCAGTGTATTTCCCATATTCCAGCAACAATGAGACACAATGCAAAATGAGAAGACAGTGTATCCACTTTTAAATTATTTTTTGGATTGTGAGGATGCTGATGATTCATGCAAACAAAAACAAAAACAAAAACAAGAAAGGTGTGTGTACAAGGTTAAAACTGCTTAGTCCTCTCTCTGCCCCAGCCCGTGAAGTCCTGTGAAGTCCTGTGTAGTCAAAGTGTACATTTGTATACATTATACTCTGTGTCTAAAATGTTCAGCTCCTCTTTTTACAAAATCTGTATTAATCCTCTTTTAAAATCTTCCCACAAGAGCACTTCAGACATTTTAATACTTTTTTTGCTTGTTTGTTTGGTGTTTTTTTGAGACATAGGCTCACTATGTAGTTGAGATTGACTTGGAACTCACAATGTAGCCCAGATTGGTCTCGAACTCACAGCAATCCTCCTGCCTCAGCCTCCCGAGTGCTGGGATTACAGGCATATATCACCATGCTTGGGTCTTAATAGCTTTGAGTTTCCATTTAACTTATAGCATCTGTTACATTGTGAAACAATTATTTATTTAGAGCTGATCTTTTCTACTTGAGTGTGAGCTACAGAGAGCAGAATAATTAATTGATTTGTTTCTTTATGGACCTATTCAATGTCTAATAGTATGATTTGCCAGATATCTTAAGAAAGCTGTAATAAATTTTTTCTCTCTGACTCTCTCAATCTTTTCTATCTTCCAGATTTCCTTTGTCTAAATGCTATTCTTTTAAAACCTTTTAATTTTTATCAGTACATGTTTACAGTACATAATGATTATTCATTGTAGGGAATCGGTACATTATATAACATATTTTAATTCCCTTTTCTCAATCCCCTTTTTATTTTTCCAGCATCAGATTCATTTATTTACTTATAAAGTTAATTATCATATATACAGATTAACAACCAGACCAATAGGACAAAAACATATTAAACACATAAAAGAGATTTACAGGGGACACTTTTAAATATATTATCCATGCGGGATTACAATACCCCCCCTTTCCCTATTATCTGTCTTTTATTTTCCATTTCATTTATATATTGAGTTTTTCATATAAAAGAAACCATGCAAGTAAGTATGTGTGTCTGATTTATTTCACTTAATATTATGGTCTCAAGGTACATCCATTTTCTTACAAATGACTCTAGTTTATCCTTAATGGCAAGTAGTACTCCACTGTGTATGTATACATCTGTTGATGGACATATAAACTGTTTCCAAGGTTTAGCTATTATGAATTGTGCTGCTATAAATATGGATATACATACATCACTGTGGTATGTCTTTAACTCCTTGGGGAAGATACTAGAGGGGAAATACCTGGGTCAAATGGAATTTCTAGTTTTACTTTTCTGAGGAATTTCTACACTGATCTTCATGGTGCCTTTATGAGTTTACAGTCCTACCAGGAATGGAGAAGGGTTCTTTTCTTTCCCACAACCTCACCAAAATTTGTTATTGGTTGATTTCTTGATAACAACCCTTCTTTCTGGAGTGAGATGAAATTTCAGTATTGTTTTAATTTGAATTTCTCAAATGACCAGTGATTTGAACATTTTTCCATGTACTGTTAGCCATTTGCATTTGTTCATCTGAGAAGTATCTATTCATTTCAGATGCCCATTTTTAATTTGTTCTTTAAATTTGATAGGCATCTAATAGTTTTGAGTTTATTAGTCCTTTTTCTAAGGAGTAGCTGCAAAATTTCCCATTCTGTAGGTTGTCTCTTCACTCTGTTGGTGGTTTCCTGTGCTGTGTAGAACCTTTTTAATTTGATATAGTTCTATTTGTTATTCTTGGTATTATTTCTGTGCACCTGGATTTTTGTTCATAAAGTCTTTGTCTATACCTATTCAAGTGTTTTACCTATCTACCCCTCCCCGCCAGTTCCGGCACCATTGAGCTATATCCCCAGCCCTAGTTTATTTATTTTGTCTTCCAGCAGATTAAGTGTTTTTATTCTAATGTGTAGATCTTCACTCCATTTGATTTTAATTTAGTGCATGGTGAGAGATATAAGTCTAGGGTCAAGCTCTGGCACATGGATAGCCAATTTGTCTAGCATCATTTGAAGAGGCTATCTTTCCTCCTCTAGTGAAAGGATTTGGCCCTTTTGTTAAAGATACATAGGTGAGTGTGCCTAGAGCTGTTTCTGCATCCTATGTTCTGTTCCACTGACCCACAAGTCTGTTTTCTTACCATACTGTTTTTATCACTGTAGGTTTGTAGCATAACTTGAAGTCCAGGATTGTGATGTCCCCTTTCTTGCCCTTTTGGGCAGGAATTGCTTTTGCTAGTCTATGTCTCTCCTGTTTCCACAAAGTTTTTAGGATGGCTTTCTCAATTTCTGTCAGCAGTACTATTGATATTTTGATTTGGATTGCATTAAATTTTTTTCTTCATTAAGTATATTGGTACATTTTAAGTATACAGTACAGTTACATTTATCATTGGGATCTTGTACTTTTACATGCCAGATCTTGGTTATCATTTTTTCCGCATTCTCCTGCCCTCCCTTCACCCCCCCCATTTACAAAGACTTTGTTTCCATTTTTTCCTTTTCTCATATTTTTTCTTTTTCCTTATTTCCTTTCCCCTGCTCTTCCCACTTTACCTACACCTTTAGTCCATTTCTTCCTCTTTCATATTATCATTTATACAATTTGGATCTTATTTATACTTTTAGTTTTTCACACCAGAGAAACTATTCAGTATTTATACATGTGTCTTATTTATTTCATGAGTATGGCCTCAATATTTGATTGCATTAAATTTATACAAAAGGCCATTTTGACCATATTTCTTCTGCCTGTTGAGGAACAGAGGATATTGTTCCATTTTCTGATATCCTCTTTGATCTCCCTTTCAGAGTAATACAGTTTTCATTGTAGAGGTCCTTCACTTCCTCGGCTAGGTTAATTCCTAAGTATTTCATTTTTCTTGATGCTACTGGAAAGATATTGATTCTCTAGTTTCCCACTGTATGAGTTTGTATCCCACTACACTACTGAATTTAGTTATTAGCTCTAGGAGTCTTACTTTGATCGAGTTTTTGGGGTCTTCTATGTAGAGGTTTATGTCATTGCAAGTAGTTATAATTTAACTTCTTCCTTTAAGATCCTTTTATTTCTTTCTTTTGTCTAATTGTAATGTTTCAAGAACTATATTGAATAGAAGTGGTGTTGGCAGATATTCTAGCCTTGTTCCTCTAAATATTATTCTTATTTCCTCTTATAAATGTCATCTTCTAACCTGAATGGATATATTTGGTTTGCTACAACACATAAAATCATTTAGGCATTTATTAAGTTGCTAAATGATTAGATATTTCTACTACCACAACAAAGATACAGTAGCACTTCAACTAGTCATTAAATATATTCAATACATATTTTATGTTTTGCATTTTCTTCTGTGGACAAAAATAAATTATATCTTCCTTTACATAAATATGTGATCCAAAAGCACAGTTCAATATATTTATTAAGAATATTTCATAAGAACCAAGATATATCATGTAAAAGTAAAAATTCTCAACGATGAATATCATTATATTGTATAACTAAAATGTAGCAGTAAACAATGAATAAAAATATTTAAACTTAGAAACTTTATCTGAAATATATCTCTTACATCTATTCTAACACTATTAATTTCTGAGTCATTTAAAAGCATACAATGTGATTTGATATGTTTGAACCATAGATATCTCTCAAGTAAAATTTTTTCCAGAAGCTAAAGCTTAAAGTGGTGGTATTAAATAGAGCATTTGCCCCAGCACTGGAAAGGAAGGAAGGAAGGAAGGAAGGAAGGAAGGAAGGAAGGAAGGAAGGAAGGAAGGAAGGAATGCAGGATATGTGTGTGTGCGTGCGCGCACACATGTGTGAGTGTGTTTAAACCCAGAGCTTTTACACTGAGCTATATACTCAAACTTGTACCTCTCTTGCTTCAGCCTCTCAGAGTGATGGGATAATAGGCATGGCATTTGTACCATGCTCATCTATATTTAGCCTCTTTTTAATCTAAGCCTTTTCTTGACAAATTAAGCCATAATACTTGATCCTACATCTAATTTCTATAATATTATATTTTATTGCTATGTCAAATATTAGGATTTTTTGGGAAATTTTGGATTTTCCAAGGTCAGTTTTTTTTTTTGAGACAGAGTATCACTGTGTAGTTCAGACTGCCTTGGAACTCACTGTATAGCCCAGGTTGGTATCAAACTCACAGCAATCCTCCTGCCTCAGCCTCCCTAGTGCTGGGATTACAGGCATGCGCCACCATGCCCAGCCCAAGGTCAGTTCTTAACACATCTTTGGTATGTCAGTATAACTTATTAAATCAATCACTATGAAAGGAATATTAAAACATATTTTGTTATTAATCATTACATTGCAGGGTAATAACTTAAACTGTTAACAAATACCTACCAAATATAGTTATAGAGCAGTGGCGGTGAATCTAATGGCACCCATGCTGCAGTGGGCAGTTTGTACTACTGAAAGCTCTAAAAGGTTTGCTATTACTGTTCTAGAGTATATTTTATTGACTATAAATAATTACAAACAAATTAGTATGTCTCTTCCAATTTTTTTTGTTGGCTTCTTCACCTTTTTCTAGTTTTTCAGATTTAGAAATTCATAAAATAAATTCTTGAATTATAAATTATTTGACAAAACATTTTTATCATTTAAATTATATTAATGGGACTGTATCAAAATTATCCTACTACCAGCATTAAGAAGTCATTTAAAATGTCAGTTCAAAGTTGAAGTATCTATGACAATAAATGTAATACATTTAGCTTATCCTAAACAATAAAAAGGATAGGGAGAAACTAAAAATTCACTCTTTACTCTCATGAAAACATTATTTGGAGGACTCTAAAAGCATAAATGAAAGTATATATAACTAAATTTATTATATTTTAGAATTATATGTTTAAAAGTCAAGTAATGAATGTGGTAGAATGACCAATTATCATAAACTTTACAACTTGCAATACTGTAAAACAGGACATTTTTAAGGCACCACACTGCAAAGAGCCTATAGTTTTTGCATTTTACGATTCTATCGGGTCTCTTAGGTATTTGTTCTGGGCATAATTAAGAGAATACATTGCTTTTGACAGCAACTTGTACTCAGATTTGAAAGGCATAAATATAATTTAAGAGACAATGGTTTACCTCAGGGTACAGTAAGAATAAAAGTGTAAATAAGATTAATACTACAATCCACTTATAGAATATGTAAAGAACATAAAAGATACTCCTTATGGGTTACATATTGAATGAGATTAGGTAATTTTGTAAAAAATGATTATGAAAATAAAGGAAAAAATATGAATCACAATTGAAGAAACTCTTAAACATAGTCCTTATATTTTACAGTTGTAAAATAATTAAAAAGAATAAAATCTGCCAGTTACCATATTTTCTTAAACCAATGTACTTCATGAAAAATTCTGTACTTACTTTAGATTATTTTATGTATTTTATATATTATGAAGAACAGTTACTATCATATAAATGTTTCTTAAAATCAAATTATTCATTCTCAAGTTAGATAGAGATTTCAATATACTTAAATTAATGGGCTGGGGATTTAGCTCAGTGTTTCCATGGCCTTCCTTGCAAGCACAAGGACCTGAGTTTGATCCTCAGTACCAAAAAAAACCAAACCAAAACAAAACAAAAACACAATGCTCTCCATAATCTACTTCATCAAATAGCTTTTAACATTCTACTGAGGAATTAATATAAAATAATTTTATATTTATTTTTAAAGGTATTTTAACTTTAAAATAAAAAAGTATATTTGTCTAAGTACTGTTTAAGTTCATTTACACTCCAACTGAAAAGTGGTTTTACTTTGAAAAGCTGTCCACATATGCAATTATATTTTTAAATTTTTTCACTAATGTCTAGTATGAATATAACATTATGAAATATCTGTATGACTTGAACAACTGAGGGACTACATGTTTTTCTTACTTTCAAATTGTTTATTGGATGCCTTCTGATACCTGAATTACTCTCTTCCATTGATGGTTTTGTTTCCTAAAGTACTGACAATCATTCTGTGATAGATGCTTATTTAACATTTTGAATAGATCCTTGGAGAGATATACAAAACACTCTGCTGCAATTACTATGGTTGATTATTCAGCTAATATGAATAAAGTGATTACAAATTTTTGGATGGTAGAGTTTGAAGTTTTTCTTTTTTTTCATTAAGTTTATTGGTACATTTTAGGTATACAGTACAGTTACATTCAGCATTGGGATCTTGTACTTTTACATGACAGGTCTTGGTTCTCATTTTTTCCCCTTGTCCCTGCCCTCCCTTCACTCCCTCCTCTCTTCCCTATTTACAAATACTTTATGTCAATTTTCTCATTTTGTCATTGTTTTTCTTTTCCCTTATTACCTTTCCCCTACCCTTCCCACTTTTCTTTTTAAGCAGAAGACTTTGAGTAAAATGTTACTTTCTTATATTGCTTAGATAAATCTTGCTTCTAATTAATAGTAATAATGAAAAGCATATGCTTTTCACATTAATTGAATTGTACTCAGAAATAGTTAAGTTTTTTTATTCTTGAGACTATATTATGTTATGAAAATATTTAGAAACAGTGACATACTAATGGCCTTTTGAAATTAATCATAGTAACAAGATAATTTACATAAATTTAAATTCTTCTTACTAATTATAGATTTACATAAAGAAAAAACAGTAGAAATTAAGTAGAGAACCAAAAGTATTTTGCATTTTTATTTAGTGAAAACTATATTGAGGAAATACTAAATCAAAAAGTAAGAGGGCCAGGGATTTAGCTCAGTGGTTCTGCCTCCTGCCTTGCAAGCATAAAGTCCCAAGTTCAATCCCCGGTACCAAAAAAAAGTAAAAGCAGTGTGGTGTACACAGAGAATTGATCATACAAACTGTTTATTTTACCTTATTTTGGTGGATTTGGAGAGATATAGGATATTTTTAATTAACAGGGTAAAACATTTTTGTTTTTTAACTTCACCAGTTTTTATACCTACATATAATGTACATTTGCAGTTTTGGCTATCTTTATTATTTTCCTTTCTTCACAATCTAATAATTATATGTCTAAAGAAAAAACATTTAAAATCAATATTTATACATAAGCCTTTTAAAATTTTGAGCTGATTCTGCCCAAGTATCGCATGGCTTCACTTTATGATAATGCTTGTTCTTTTAGCAATTAGTTAAGGAAAAAAATCATAAATTCAGGCTTAATATTAGAAGGAAAACAGGAGACAGGATATAAAGTGAAGATATGACCATTATTGACATTCTCCTACTTACACCTTGTGCATCTTAGGCAATAATGAGGAGATGGCAAGAATATTTTGTCAATACAAATATAGGTGCAAATTTATGTAAAAAACTGGGTGAAAGTTTTTTTTTGTACCAGGGATCAAACTCAGGACCTTACACTTGTGAGGCAGGTGTGGTGCCACTGAGCTAAATCCTCAGTCCAAAAGTTTTGATTGTCTATAAAAATATGCCTCATAATCCAGTTATCCCACTACTGGGTATTTACCCAAAGGAAATGAAATCAGTACACAGAAGACATTTGCACTCACATGTATACTGTGAAACTATTCATAATAGTCAAATAGAAACAACCTATCTACCCATAAACTGATAATGATTAAAGAAAATGTGGTGCATATCCACCATGAAATATTTTTCAGCCATAAAAAGCATGAAGTCCTCTCATGGAATTGGGGATTATTATATTAAGTGAAATAAATAAGCCAGGCAGAGAAAGACAAGTACCACATGATGTCCCTCACATGTGGATTCAAAAAATATTGGTCTCCCAGAAGTTGAGAGTAAAACACTATTTACCAAAGGCTTGAAAGAGACAGAAGGAAAAAGATTGATCAATAGGTTCTAAGTTATAGTTAGACAATAGTAAGATATTCTGGTATATTATTCCACAGTAGGGTAGCTATAAATAAAGATGATGTACTGCAAATTTTAGAAAGATAGAAGAAAAGACTTTGAATGTTTTCACCATAAGGAAATAATAAATGTTTGAGGAACTATCTATGTTAAACCTGATATAAACATTACCTAATGTATACATGTATCAAAATATTATATAGCACCCTTCCATTTGTAGAATTTTTATATATTAGTCAAAATAAATTTAAATTGAAAAATAATTATTTAAAAAGCTTTATTATTGCTTACCTGTTTAGCTTGTAAATTTTTCTCTCTCTGAGATTATTGATTTGAATTTTCTTTTTGTTTTTCCTACATTATTTAATTCAGTGAGGTGGGTACACAGTAGTTTAAGACATTAAAAATAGTTTATCACAGATTAAAGGCATCATTCATCAGGGGAGCACAATTTAAAGTAAGAGTGATAAAATTAACTGAGCTATGAGTAATCCTGTTTACAGATCTATAGTTACTGGAGCATAGATAACATTTTAAAAACTCACGTATATGAGACCGTCTTACACATCTGAATCAAGGATTATTTGTGACAAATGTTATTTGGTTGTTATTTTAAAATAACGATTTCTTGAATATTTTACTTTAGCAAAGGAAAAGTAGCTGCCTACCATGTGTGAGGCCCTGTGTTCCATTCCCAGCACCACAAAAACAAAACAAAACAAAACAAACAAAATAGGATGAAATAAAGAAATGTTTCATAATAATAAGGAAAGAAATAATATGGTTTTCTTTTTGCTTTCATTTTAGTTCTGGCACTTCCTTTAACTCATTTATTATTTCATTCATTCAACAATTTTTTTCCAGTACAGGGGATTGAACCTGCGGTGCTCTAACTACTGAGTTAAATCTTAAGTTTTTATTTTAAGACAGGATTTTGCTAAATTGATCAGGATGACAATCTACTGCCTCAGTCTCTCAAGTAGCTGGTACTATAGGCATGTGTCGCTTTGCCTTACTTCAACTGTAATTTTCTAAGTATCCATTATATATTTGTCTCAGATCAAGGTACTGGTGATATAAAAGTAAGAAAGACAAACTTGTTCCTATAGATTTTACATTCTGGAAGCAGGCAGACAATAGGCAAGAAAAAATTTTGTTCCAGAGTTAGTGTTTTAAAAATGGGAAGACTTCTTTGACAAGTTAACATTTGATCTGTGATTGAACAACAAACAGTAACCATAACAGCAAAGGTAAAGACTCTCTGTTTTGGAATGATAATAAGATAAAAAAATGAAATGATATAATAATGTAATAAGGGAAAATTTTATGAGGTAAATTCCGAGTTCAGGAAGAGGTCAGAAAGAACACGTAGGACTGTTATGTCATAGTAAGGAGTTTGGATCTTGTTATGACTCAAATGAGAAGCCACTACATAGTGTTATGGTATGATCTGGTTTAGTTTTTGAAAGATCAATGGTTGTTCAGTGGAGAATGCAAGGTGGTATTAGGGATGGCAAGAATAAATGAAGGGAAACCAAACTCTTTAAATTATTTAAGCTACTGTTTTATGTATATATGCCCATATTTGCTTTATTTTGTTTAACATTTTATTATGGTGGTTTTCTCATTTCTTTTCCAAGTACTTATACTTGATGTTGGCAGCCCTCTTAATCAACTATATTACTCCATATAGGTGGGTTAGTTTTCCTTTGTTTTCCACTAGGCTTTGATTGACTCTTAGAATATCTTGTTTTAATAAGCTTCTACCCTCCACTCAACTCCGATTTTACTTATCTCTCTGCAGCAGCTTTCCTCACTCTCTCCCCAGGACATAGAGCATAAACATGAAAAACCAATGGGATGGGTCATGTTTTGAGCCCTTTGAGTGCCTCTTTCATCCTGGCATTCACCCTCTCTGATAATGCTTTGGGTTATTTTTTATTATAATGTTTTTCTGCATTAGCCTTCTCTGCCAAGAAACTCCAGAATGAAAAACTTCGGTTTTTTCTATTCCTTCTCGTAAGAGAGAAAGAGAGGAAGTGGGAGGGGAAGGGAGAGGGAGAAGTAAAAGAAAGAGGATGAAGACAGGGACGATGAAGATGAAGGAGGTAGGAGATGAGTTTTAGGGAAGAAATTGTCTTTCTAGGCCTTTTCTTGGAATTACTAGCTGTCCTTCAGTTTCCATTTCTCCAGAGTAGAAGGTATTCGGTTGAATATTCAGGAATTTAACTGATTTCTTTCTCTATTCTTACTGCCCACCACACTGCTCCTACAAAGGAATAGAAAGAGTAGAGGCCATGCCAATTCCTGGAATTTGTTACCTATCTCTTTCCCTGGCTATTTTTCAGAGTCTATGGTTATAACTGCATATACAGGTGTATAAGTTCCATTATCATGTTGGTGTAGAGGGCCTAGATAATCAACAGGTTAGGAGAAAATGGACATCAGGAAAAACATTAGGGTATACAATTTCAGAGAGCCACAAAATGTTATTGCTGGAAGAAACCAGAAGTAACCTATGTTAGTAGTTCCCAACCTTGGCTATGCATCTTGTTAAACTCACTCTGCATATCAAATATAAATGTAGAAAGCAATTGTTAGGTAGTATGTGGGTGCTGCAATTCTAAGAACTTTACATATACACTGACATAGACACAAGCTCATCTAAGCATTACTATAACCCTATGAGTTAAGAATTTGTATTTTTCCATTTTATAAAGGAATCACAAAAGGTTAAACACCCTGCCCAAGCTCATACATCTAACTATAAAGTACTACAATCAGAATCTCTTTTTAAAAAATTCATTCACTAAGTTTATTGGTACATTTTAGATATACATTATGATGACATTCATCATGGGGAATCTATACCTATAAATGACATACCTTGGTTCTTATTTTTTCCCTGTTCCCCAAAGTCAGGTGATCTGGCTATACTATATTGTCTGTAAAGAGCAGAAATCTATCTTTTGAATTTATGCCAGAGTTGATTGAGACTGAAATTTTTCATTAATGTCCATCCATCCATCCATCTTGTCTGTCTATCTATCTCTCTTGTAGTACCAGGGATTGAACTCAGGGCCTCACATATGCTAGGTGGGTGCTCTATCATTGAGTCACATCCACAGCCCAATTCTCATTTATTAAATGCTTATCTTAATCAATGATCCCACAATTACAAGGTATGTATCATTATTTAAATTTTAAAGAAACAGATTTAAAAAGTTAAAGCAAATTGGTAGGAAAGCCAGCATGAAAATTTGAGTCTTTTAGCTTCCCTCTCTCTTCAATAGTTTTAATGCAGAATGCACTCCATCATAGCAAATGTTTTAACCTTTAATTGATTTGTATTAAATTCGAAATAAGTTCACTTTGATATACTATAAGAATTTTATTTTTCTGAATTTCTATTGAAAGTTTACTTTAAAGAAATCATTTACACATAATTTTACATATGGAATGCTAAAGAATAATTCTGATGGCAGGTGTCCATGGTTTAAAGGATTAGTGTTTGAATTAAGATACATAGGACTTCTCTAGGCATGTGGTAATATTAGTTTAGTGACACTCTAGTTACAGTAATACATAGCTTCTTTTATCTAAACCACCGTCACTCAACACATTAAAAGAAGATAATTAAAATCTCAGCCAGGAAAATTAACACATACATTGCAACCCTTCCTACATTCTTTTATGCTCCATCATCCAGTTACTATTTTTAATCTTTAGTTTTTTATAAAAGAAATTATGACAAACTCACTTTAAAATTATATTTAGCAAAAACAATGCTTCAATAAAGGATTAATCTATAAGGTAACATTTTTCTAGAAACACACACTTACTTCTGCTTTTTTACGAGCTTCCATAGCTTTCATGAGCATCATGTGTTGTCGCCTCCGTTCTCGTTCCTATTAGGCCAGATAAAATTAGGAAAATAACTCGACCATAGTTAACAGTTTGATTTTCAAATGAAAAACAACAACAACAACAACAACAACAACAAACTCAGTATAGCATGTTTAGCATTTATAGACAAGTCACAGTAAATACTAAATATAAGACAAGAATGGCCAGTCTGTGCATGTTTTAGTTCAGGTTTAGAAAGCAAATACAAGAACAATCAAAAGCAAAAAGGTAAAGCAATGAACATGGAGACAGTGTAAACAGAAGCATACAAGATTTACTTATGGTCAGTTGTGATGCTCCTTCAAAAGCTGGCAGAACAAAAAGCATAATGGTTGGCTGGAACAGGTCAGTTACCTTACATCTGCTATTAGAAAAACCACAAATACTTACTATAGCCAATTGAACTAAAGGTTGTATTCTTAAAGTTTTAGATCAGGCAGAAATTGATTTGTAATCACTTTCATATCATGGTTTTATAATTGGATAGTTTTATCATTTTGTAAATCTGAGAAGCCACTGACAAAAGGTTTTTAAAAAGCCTTTATACCAATGTAACTAGTCTTAGCTTATATACAAACACCAATAAATTGGGACATTCCTATTTACTGATGTCTGCCACTTGATGCACTTTTGAAATCCATGAAAGTTGCACCATGGGCAAAATATGTATAATCTAAAATGTACAATATAAAAATAAGGTAAGTACTAGCTTAATTTGATATTCTCATTTTATTCTAAAATTTAAAAATTCCATATTAATAATATGTAATTCATTTTAGTTTAATATATTTGATACCCCAAAAGGGATATTTCTAAAAATATTTCTAAATTTTGTCATATTCTCTCATCAAACAAACTCAAAATTCCCATTGTACTCAATGGCAGTTTTGTATCTAGAATGATGGGAGAATATAGGTCACAATTTTGTGTCTAATTGTATAGTGATACAACTTTGTGACATCAGTAACATATGCTTTTAGATACTAGACTTATTTAAGTCTTGCAAAGTTCAATTAAAATATTTGAGATGTATCATACTTCTTTATAGACAGACAAGCAGATGTATGCAATGCACTGTGCTGTAAAGCCATGCAGCAGTATGTAATATGACAGCAGCCAGTGCTACATTTTATGCATTGCTATGACAACCATATCACAACCAAATCACAATGCGGTGTTAGATGTACAAAAATAAACATACCCATACCATATCTAGTCTATGCCTCTCCAACTCCTGGTAGAAAGAGTTGGCACAACATTATGAAAAAGAAATCACAGTGTCATAAAACCAATTTTTCAACCCCCCAAAAGACACCATTACCAAAGCAAGGCATTAAACTGTAAGATGAAGGAAAAACTTAAGCAGGAATTATATCAGAAATTTTAAAGAAAATATTTTGAAAATTTCCCCCAAAGTTTAAGCAAAATTATAAAATTTACATTTCAATATTTCCATAATTTTATGTATACAGACCTGATGCTTCAGAAGAACAGCTTGTTGTCTTCTCATTTCTTTTTCCTTAAAAATAAGAAACTTTTAATATGTGATTTTTAGTGAAGATTTAGAATGTGCTAAAAATTATAAGAAGTTCCTTTTTTCTGAGATTCTCTGCTCTTCCATTAGGTTGAACTACACAAAGCTGCCAACATTCAATCTAGTTATTAAGCTTATGGCAATTCAATTTTATACTGCTATACATAATATGTAATATAACATTTATCTGATAAAGTAGCAAGGGTCTTTCTTCAGTAAATATTTCGACTTAAAATTCAATGAATGCCCTAATAACACACTTCAACGTCACTATCACTAAAATGATTAGCTAGATTGTTAGAGCATAACTGGAACAAATCACATATTTTGAAATATACTCATTGGTTGACTGATGGATTGATTGAGATAGGATCTCACTATGTAATCCAGGCTGGCCTTGAACAAGAAGACTATATAGTCCTCTTGTTTCAGCCTCCTGAATGCTGAGATTACAGGCATGTATCACCATGCCAGGCTCTAAACCTCTCCACATACTGAATATATATTGTCAAATATACTCTCGAATTAATAAAATCTATTTTATTTCAATTTTTTCTTTTGAGACAAGGTCTCCGTGTGTCATCTAGGCTGGCCTTAAACTTCAATCCTCTTGCCTCAGGCTTGCAAGTAGATGAATATAAGGCTGTGCCACTACACCAAGGCTTTCTATTTCATGGAAGACTCTGGTGATCACATTGAGATTTCCATACCCACCTATGGTTCAGGGCACCAACCCAAAAGGCATGGGGCTTAATGCAAGAAATTCTAGTAATGTCACAAATTTCACTATTTTTATAAAGGCAAAAGCTGGATGAAATTAATATTAAGCATTGGCATTAAAAGGAGTAGAAGTCTAAACAATGAGATACAAACAAGTGGGATTATAGCTCAGAAGGAGAATTTGGGCTTAGCATGTATGAGGCTCTGAGTTCAATCTCTAGCATCGAGTTCCCCCTCTCAACCCTTAAAAATTAACAGCTTTCTAGATTTAAAAGGTATACTTGTAGTAGCAGTTAACAGTACCAGCAGGTTCACACAGCTGCCACCTTTCAGAGTTCAGTTATACAAAGTAGAAGTTACTATAAGAGATGGGTGGGGAGGGATGGAAGATCTCTTATGTTTCATTCATTGAAATGAAAAATAAAGCACCTCAAAACACTTTAAGTTACAATAATTAACATGATTAAGAGTTTTGTTTCTGTATGTGTTTCATTTTAATAGGTAAAATAGTTGATGGACAACAACAAAGAAAGTTTTAAGGGAAAAATCAGATTTGGGACAGAATTTAAAACAAACATAAATGGTAGGGGAAAGGAAATAAGGGAAAAGAAAAAATATGAGAAAAGGGAAAAAATGGAAACAAAGTCTTTGTAAATAGGGGAAAGTGGAAGGGGTGAAGGGAGGGCCAGGTGTATGGGGAAAAATGAGAACTAAGATCTGTCATGTAAAGGTACAAGATCCCAATGATGAACGTAACTGTACTGTATACTTAAAAAGTACCAATAAACTCAATCAAAAATTAAAAAATAAAACAAACATAAGTGACACACGAAATAATTCAGTGGGCTCATTCTTATGAAGCAAAACTATATATAGGGGTTAAGCAATAGTTTGACTTCTGATTTGATTTTTCGTACTTAAAAACCTCAAAACACTACATAAAACCTGTATAATGATATAAAACATACAGATAAAAGCACACATTTATACATATATCTGCTAAATATGTTTAGATAGTCATAAAGAAAGCTACTTTTTCATATAGTTGATGCTGGCAAACATGTAGTTTTTATTCTTTTGAAAATAAAAACTGATTGTCTTCTGAACTAACCTTTATTCGTTTCTCGGCCTCCAATAATTTAGCATTTGCCGCTTCTTCTTTCTTTTTCTTTTTGGCCTGTGGATGCAAAACAGGTCTCAAAGTCATGCAACAGCACCACTACAACTTGCAAATAATCTGACTTGAAATGAAGCTACATGCCTCCCAAGGTAAAAACAATATGTAACATATATATAAGACAATCACACATGTCCCCCCAGTTAACATACTTAACACACTGATTTCATTTATTTATAGATTTGTAATAGAATATATGACAAACTTTTAAATTTATAAAAATATGAAAGATTTTCTTTTACAAGCTGCTAAAAATCTGCAATAATTTTTTGGCATTCTTTGGCATTCTATCTTAAAACCATCATAACAAAATGATTTCGTGTCACTTATTGTATTTTTTTCTAACTTCAAAAGAAAATATAATCTGAAAAAATTTAGGAAACAAGATATATTTTAACTAATAAAAATTATTTGAATAAATCAGAAACATTTAAAAAGGCAAGCCGGGCGTTGTGGTGCACACTTGTAATCCCATCACTTGGGAGGTTGACGCAGGAGGATCACTGTAAGTTCAAAATCAGCCTGGGCTACATAGTGAGTTCCAGGTCAGTCTCAACTGCATAGTGAGACCCTGCTTCAAATATGCCAAAAAAACAAAAAACAAAAAACAAAACCTCAAAGAAACAAACAAAAGGCATATGATTTTTTTTTTTTTTTTTTGTACCGGGGATCAAACTCAGGACCTTGTGTTTGCGAGGCAGGCATGGTGCCACTGAGCTAAATCCCTGGCCCAAGGCCTATGACTATTTGAAAATTCCTTTGGTACCTGAGATTTTATGTAAAAAAATTATTGTTTTGGTATAATCATTAATGAAGCATTGAATCATAATTTACCTATCTCTGTATACTGTGGTTAAATTCAAGTATTTCTTTTTTTAATAGAAGGAAACTTGTGTCTTTCATGAAGCACATTTTGACTGTCATGATTATACTCTCAAATGTGGGCTTTGTAATCTTAAAGGCATTAACTAATAGTGCAATAACTATAGTGCAGTTATTGTCAATTTACTTGAAGATAGAGTATTTTTATTTAGGAGTTTAACAATTAATGTGAGATGTATAAGAGAATTTGTGTGTGTTTCTAAAAGTAAAAAAATGATAACACAGAAAACCTCAGCTATCTTGAGTCTTTGGCAAATAAAATATTCAAGAAACAGTTTCCTGAATACCTGTGTGTGTGTGTGTGTGTGTGTGTGTGTATGTGTATATACACACACACACACACACACACACACATATATACACACACACACACATATATAAGAGAATTTGTGTGTGTTTCTAAAAGTAAAAAAATGATAACACAGAAAACCTCAGCTATCTTGAGTCTTTGGCAAATAAAATATTCAAGAAACAGTTTCCTGAATACCTGTGTGTGTGTGTGTGTGTGTGTGTGTGTATGTGTATATACACACACACACACACACACACACACATATATACACACACACACACATATATACATATATATATATGCTAAAAAAATATATGCTTAAAAAAATACATATATATATATATATTTTGGTACCAGGGATCAAACTTGGGACCTTGGGCTTGTGAGGCAGGTGGAGGAACCACTGAGCTAAATCCCTGGCCAGGTTACAATAATTTTAAACATTAAGTTTACTTTCACTATTTTAGATGGAAATAATTTTGAGACATGTCTGTGTAGATATAGAACACTAACTATAATTTGACATTTTCTTGATGACTCGGGGCAATTATTTTGAACATTGGTTATTATATTGCACAGTTTGATAGAGTAAGCCTTTGGGCTTTTAAGGTGTCGAAAATTTCTTGCCATTCAACTAAAAGATTAAAAGCTCCTGCTAGGCTTTTGAGTTTCGGTATGTGCTTGTTGAAGTATTTCTATATTTTCCCTGCTGTCTTTGGCTATTACTTTTACTCTCTATTGCTATTCTAGTCAGCTTGCAGGGAAGAGGTATGCTGGAAAGAACACTAGGTCAAGTTGTTTCTGTAATTAAAATTTAACTTTATTTTAGAATGCTTATTTTTATAAAATTTTGTTTCTAAATTAAAAGCAAATATCTGATGGTACTTAATGACTTTTCAGAGTGAGGAACAGGAGTTTCAGCACATGAACTTTATGACAACTATCTTAGCTGCTGGAAGCCTCCCCTCCTTCCCTCTCTTATTTCCTCCCACCTTCTTTCCTTTCTTCCTGCCTTTCTTTCTTTTTTTTTTTCCTTATTTCCTGGCTTTTTATTGCTAGTATCAAATGAGTTTTCTGAATAAGGTTCAGAAAAGGTCTCACTCTATTATTGTATTTAAAAAGAATTTCTGGTAAGCATATTCATTTGTATGGGTAAGAGAACATGTAGGCAAAGAATATTTTTGAAGACTATAAAATATACAACTATATTATTTTCATTATAATTTAATTATATTAAATTTAAGAACTTTACCTCTAGAATTTGCTGGGCTCGAAGTTCTTTTTCCATTCTAATTTGCTGTATTCTCTTTATTTTTTCCTGTAAGAAAAATGATAATTTAAGAGTATAAAATAAACTATGTACCTAGGTAAAAAAGTGTTTATCTGGAATCAAATAATTTAAAAGATAAGCACTAAATTATAAAAGGCTTTCCAGGCTACATATAAAATTTTATTTATTATAAGATTACATGTATTTTCATGTCATAAATTCATATGATTTTATATAATTACTCATAATTTATAAAATACAAATGCTAAATATATAGAAACCAGATAAATCAAGTTGATTAAACTTGTGTAGCCTGAAAAATCTTTATAAACATTTGCAATTACAAATAGTACTTAATTGTAAATAAATACAAGAAAGAAAAGTAGGAAGAATAGTATCTTTAGAGATCAGAAAAGATAATGTCAGTTTTGGATTACTGTTAATTATTGAATGCACTTGAGCAAATAATAACTACTATTCTATAAAACAGGATAAGGTAATTTTTCTTAATTATATAAAAATGTGTTAAAAAGGATACAGTGTCACAACTGTAACATATTATTAGTAATAATTTCCTTTCTAATACTTGTGTTGAATAACATGATGACATTGCTTTTAGCCACAATGTCTACCTTGAAATAATCTGTAACATTTAAAAATGGATTAATTTCAATTTAACAACCCAGGAAATTATTTACATGCTATAATTGCTGTACCCAATGCCTAAATTTAATGAACTGATGGTAGGTTATGCATTATAATTTAGTGATCATCTAAATTTTGGTAAGAATTTACATTTTAAACATTAATTCATAAACACATTGCCAACAATTTCACTTTCCTAAATTCCTCTTTAAAGCCCCAAATCAGCATTGATGAGAATATATCTTTTAAAAATCCTCGAGTTCTATATTTGTCCTAGAATTTCCAAACGAATACATTTTATTCTGGTGTACATTACAGTACCTACTTCTAATTCCAGATGTTAGCTGTTCTTTTGAAGCTATATTTTAATATGGAATGTCCTTTTCTTTTTCTTCTTTTTTTACTGATTTTTTGTAGGGGCCTAGTGCATTATAATGAGATTTTAGGAATTTACTGTTCTGATTTCAGAAGATTGCATTGTCTGATTTTGCTTTTGGTGATTCTTAGTAGTGAATATTAACTATAAGAAAACTCAAAAGTATATATTTGTGTCATTTCTAAGTCTTATAGAAGACTGTGTTTGATCCACATTTGAAGTATTTATGTGGATTAGAATTTGAGACTTAAGAAAGGCATAATCTTGACCTAAATTTTTCTGCTCTTGTCAGTCATAAGATTTGTTTTGTTTGTTTTTGTTTTTGGTACTGGGGATCAAACTCAGGTCTTTGTGTTTTTGAGGCAGGTGGCAGAACCACTGAGCTAAATCCCCTCATAAGATTTTGAAGTGGCATGCCCCCATGACAGCAAAAGTCTTCCACTGGTCTCTTCTGCAAAGAAATAGATAGAGAAACTTGGGTCTTGGTAAATTTAGTCTCAAGATTTATGTGAAATGACAAAGTGATTTGGTAGTGTTGTCATTAGCATGTAGATAAACATTATTTATTAAGTACTGTAATATAGGTTTTACCTTATAATGCTGAATATCTAACCACTGAATTGGTCACTTTCCACAAAATATCTTGCTGATCATAAAATTTTAAAAAATCATATAAGTTGAAATTATCTTCTTTTTATAAAATGGAAAACTGGTGTTCACAGGAAGAAAATTTTTGCACAAAGTCCAATAGCAAGTAAATGCAGGAACCAGATCGGATTCTAGTTCGGTCTTCCTCCTATCCATCATAATTCTGCAATTTTCTAGGAAACTGCCTCAAGGACTTTTGTGACCCTCCTATAATCCTAGTATTCTTGGAGGTTTAGGAAGGACTGAGGGCAGCATGGGCAACCTAGCAACTTAGCAAGACCTCATCCTCAAAAACAAAAATAAAAAAGAAGTAGTTACAACAAGGCACAGGCCTATAATCCCAGAAGCTTGCTGAAACAGGAGGATCAAACCTTTAAGTCAAGCACAAGGTCCTGAATTCAGTCCCCAGTACAAAAACAACAACAACAACAAAACAAACAAACATTGAAGGCCAGCCTAGCTTGGGCAATTTAGAGATCCTGTATCAAAATAAAAAATACCTGGGGCTGCGGATTTAGCTCAGAGGTTCGGTGGCCTGCCTTGCAAGCCCAAGGACCCGAGTTCAATCCCTGGTACCAAAAAAAAAAAACAACAACAACAACAAAAAAAAACAAAACTAAACAAAAAAATACCTGGGCATGGTGATGCAGAGAAAAATACATGTAGCACAATCATTATGTAAGAGATTTGAGCCAGACTATTCTATAGTTTACAGAACTTTGTAGGCTAAGTTTTAGTTTTTCACACCAGAGAAACTATTCGGTATTTACTCAGGTTAGTTTGATATTTTATATACAGTCTTAAAAAACTAAGCATTTTTTTAGGGCCAGGTACTGTGGCACTTTACATTCATGATCTTATTTATTCTTTTTATATTGCAGTTAACCTTCCTTTATAATGGAGGCAGTAGAGACTTACAGGTTAAATAATTCATCTAAGGGCACAAAATTATTATGTAACAGAATACAATTTAACTCTAGGCTGCCTGGATACAAACTATAAAATTTGAATTCCAATTCTATGTTAACTCTCTTGGTCACTTGCTTTCATCAATACTGGAAGGAACCCTAAGATAATAATGTCAAATTCAAAACAAGCTATTTGCATACTAAATACTTGTTTCATTTCATACTAAGAACTACTTGCTGTTTAGAATTATTTAAAGCATAGTACTTTCCCACCATTTCCATTACATTTTATTTATTTATTTTTTAAGTTTGTTTGTTTGTTTGTTTTTTGTACCGGGGATGGAACTTGGGTCCTTGCGCTTTCAAGGCAGGTGGCGGAACCACTGAGCTAAATCCCCGGCCCTCCATTACATATATACATATATA